>NC_056727.1:347306254-347606254 GCF_019279795.1 Protopterus annectens
CTGGTGGCGCAACCGCACCAGCCTATCGCCATAGGCTCTGCGGTTCACAGAACGGACACCTGCAGCTGTAATATAAATGAAGTAATATTGGAATACACATCTCCATAATATCAGCTAGTTTAATTTCTTACATACATAATTAAATGTTACTTACTCAGTAGTGGGGCGTTGAGTTTTTGCCAGGCCTCCTGGATCCAAAGGTTCAGTTGTTCCTGCTTGTGTCTCTTCAGGTCCGCATGGTGGTGACGGACCTGTTCACCAGTCCTTGGAATCCCTGTGGCACTGGTGAGATCATGATCCAACCGGTCCCACGCCTCAGCCCTGTATGCTCCCCAGAGGACCTGGCCCTGCATGAGTTGGGCCTCATGATGATGGACTAGGAGCCAGACCATGTACCTGGACTCCTCAACACCCCACCTCTGCGCTCGAAAGCGACTCCCCTCTCCTACTCCTGTCATTCTGCCTGCAGGTCAGTTCTACAATCATTTATGCTGTGTATTCCCGCCTATGGAGCTTATATAGTCTGTTTTCCCGCACATATCTGTGATTGGCCATTTTGGAATTGTATCAACTTCAGTAAACCTGAATTGTCATGCTCTAGTTTGTATTCATTCTTATATATTAGCTATTATTGCATTTACAGGTGCTGCTGTCATGGCTTAGTGGTTCTGTATCTTGACTATGGTGTATAGTATCCTGGGTTTGAACCTGGCCACTGCTTTTTATTTTTCACGACTGTCTAGACATGCTGAGGGGTGTGTCTGTGTAAAGGCAGTTTTGATACAGCTTGCTCAACGTTGCCCGTCGGTTAGCTGGTTTGCGCAGTGCGCAGCTCCGCGCAAACGGGGATACGCTGCTTTAAGCCTCATTTGGCTATCGGCACGCATATTACGCTTAACTCAGTTAGGGGCACATCGATTTAGCATGTTAAACCACTGCTCAGCTACGGGCACTCATTTTGCACCAGTTAAACCACTGCTCACCTACGGGCAGATGCACTCACCCTGTTAAACTGTAGCTCAGCTATGGGCACATATGGCATTTTTTATTGTTTTGTTACCTCACATTTCTTCAATATAAATGGGCTATTTCATTACATTTTACATAAAATGTGATTTTATGTGTACATATTTGTCAGGGACTTGTTTCCTGCTTATTTTGAAAAATAAAAAAATTGGTGTCGTTGGGGCTCGAACCATGAATGCCTGCTCTTCAGCCAACATCTCTACCGCTACGCTATTGCTTCCTGGCTTATTTTGCATATTTAGTTCTTATATGCTTTTCCACTGACTGCTAACTGTAGCTGTGCTACGGGCAGGCCCTCGCAAACGAGCGCATTCACGGTTAAACATCTTTACAATTTAAAAAAAAAATATAACATGTTCATTTATATATATTTTATGTTCATAGTCTGTGGGGGCATGTGTTTTGTTGTGTTTATTCACATTTCTGTGGACTCTGTTGTGGGTGTTTACTTTGGGCACTTTTACACTTCTGGGGGCGTGTCCGCTTGCAGGGCTCAGCCTACGGACACGCCCCCTACTGTCTTACATGGACCGTGTTAGACTTAGGTGTGATTCAGCATGCTCTCATGAATATGCAGAGCATGCTGACATCACTCCGTTTAACTGCAGCCTCCGTGTAAGAGTTATAACTCTTACACGGAGGCTTCGTGAATCCTGGGGCATGTGTTTAAGGCAATTTCTCCATGCTTTGAGTTGGTGCAACTATTGAGTTGGTCAGCCCCACTTCCAAAAAATGCTTAAATTAGATTTTTTCACCTTTCTTTTTTTCGAGCATTATTGTACAGTATTTTGAAAGGTCTGCATTGTGCCTTTCAATATTTCATAATAAAACCAATTATTCTAAGCACTAGAACATGGGAAGAGAATTAAAGTTCCCAAACCATGTCTGTACTGATTAGGTCTACAGTAGCTACAGTTTGAAAATGTATGTCTATATATGTATATGCGTATGAGTATGAATATATGTTTTGTGTATTTGTTTATTCGTGTATTTATATTGGCAAACTAACACTTCAAAAGAAAGTAGGTAAGCATAGTCTCTGATGCCTGAATTTAATTTAAGAACATGAACAGTTAGTAAGTGTCTTGAAAGCTATTAAGACGGTGAGATTTTTAGTCTGCCTGATAATTTGTTCATGTTCCTATGGACTTTGCATAAACAGGTAAAATGCTGCAATTTCACATGTATTTAGTTCTAAGTCATTCCACTGTAAAAAATAGCACTCCACCTATTTAAATCAGTATACATTCATTTGCTCGATGAAACGATCTCCAAACGTTAGATTTTTCTGAACCAGAATGTCAATTTTCAAAGTGGCAAATGGCCAGAATGTCATACAAAACACCAAATTCGACATTTCCGTCTGCTCTGCCACTTAAACAAGAGCTAACATGGGTCAAAAAGGAGGGGATATTGTGCATGTCACAGATTTCTTGTTCACAATTATGAGAACCTGCTGCACTGCTTTCACACATTTTCTGATCGGCCATCCAGCAGGCGGTCAAATGAATGTACACCATTTAAATCAATGATGGGAACTATCTAGTATGCATTTAAAAAAAAAGAGATACATAGAAAGAAAAAAAAAGAGAGAGCGAGAGAGAGAGAGAGAGAGAGAGAGAGAGAACATTCATTGCTTCTCCCAGTACATGTTACATACGTTAATAGGTGTGCACTAGGCTAATGGCCCTGGGGCCTTTACAAGCCTAGCCATAAGACGAACCTGGTATAGTGCCACCTGACCTTAGTTCCCAGTGCCTTTGTCGAGTAGAGCCACTGGAGTTAGTTATCCCCAGAGTGAATTTTCTGTTTCCCATCCACTCATCAAGATTTATCTTTAAGAGGGTCAACGAGGTGCTCTGCTTGACATGTATGGGAATTCTGTTCCATAGCATGGGCAGTCTTTGGGTTATGAACCTGTCCCTCCAGCATGTTCTGTTAATTGTGGTAATGAGGTTGAGGTCTCTGGAGCGTGTGGTGTGGAAAGATTGGGATTTCTTTACATTTAGCATTTCTAATGGAGCTGGATCAGACATGGCTTTGTAAATCAAGCAGAGATCACCTCTAAGTAGGTGATATTAGACAGAGAATAGTTGGATTTTTTTTAGTCTGTCCATATAGGACAAGTGTTTAAGGCCTAGGATCCTGTTTGTGAAGTACTTTTGTGACTCTCAAGTTCATAGGTTCATAGGTTCATAGGTTCATACTAGGCTATCTGCCCTAGGGCATTTATAAGCCTAGCCAGAGTGTGTTTGGCTTTCTAACCCATTTTAAATTAATTTTGCTATGTCCTTTTTTGAGGTTAGTATACTGTGCCTCTGTCTAACAGTGATACAGAATTGATACCTGGGGTAAACCTACGATCCCCCATCCACTCATCAAGATTCCTAATGTAGAGAGTCAATGAGGGACTCTGCCTAACCTGGACTGGGTTATGAATTTGTCCCTCCAGCATGTCCTATTTATTTCAGTGCTGAGGTTCAAGTCTCTTGAGTGCGTAGCTCGATGGGATTTGGATTTTCTGAGGTGCAGCATGTCCATTAATTCCGGGTTGAACATGGCTTTATACGTCAGGCACAGATTGCCTCTGAGCAGGCGGTATGCCACTTAGTAGAGCTGGAGTTTCTTTAACCGGGCAGCATATGGCATCTGTTTGAGCCCTTTGATCCTCTTGGTGAGGTACTTTTGGGGTCTTTCCAGTTGCTACAGGTGTCTGGTAAGGTACATCCCAAAATGGGCATTGTACTCAATTATGGGCCTGATGAGGGATGAGTAAAGAGGCACGATGACCTCCCCTGATCTAGATGTGAATCCCTTCATGATTAGGTGGGCTATATAAAATGTTTTTCTAACCGCTTTGGCCACGTGGTTGTCAAATGAGAGATTGCTATCAACTTGGGTCCCCAGGTCCCTAATTATTTCTTCCATACTTAATGGATTACCACTTATGTGGTAATTTGTGGGCACTTTGTTTTTGCCAAAGGGGATGATTATGCACTTTTTGGCATTTAGCTTGAGGCCATGGCTCTGGCACCAGTTGTCTGTTTCTATGAGACCCTTTTGGAGGATGCTTGTGTCAGCTGGAGAGTCGATTATGGTGCCCAGTTTGCAGTCATCTGCGAACTTGGTCAGCCACAGTCCTTCCATGATGGCCTGTACCTCTGAGAAATATATACCAAACAAGATAGGTCCCAGGACTGAGCCTTGTGGGACGCCACTTGTAACTGGTTTGGAGTCTGACATGGCTCCAGCAATTCTAACCATGTGGGTTCTGTCCTTGAGCCAGTTTGCAACCCATCTAGTGACATAGGGGTTTATATTTAAGCTGTGAGCTTATCTATAATGCCTGAGAGGGGTAGTGTATCGAAGGCTTTTGCGAGGTCCAGGTAGGCTGTGTGGACCACCTTCCCCTCGTCAATGGCCTTGGTGACTGCTTCAAAGAAATTGACCAGGTTTAAGAGGCAGGATCTGCCCTTAACAAAGCTGAACTGGGTAGGATCAAGTGTCTGTAGGTCCCCAATATCTTTATTTATAAGATCCATGATGATCCTTTCCATAGCTTTGCAGACCAAGTTAGTCAGGCTTATGGGGCGATAGCTTCCAGGATCCGATGAGGCACCACCTTTGTGGAGAGGGACCACCGTTGCTGTACACCACTCTTTGGGTACATAACCTGTAGTAAGGCTGAGATTGAACAGTAGTTTTATGTTTGGGTTTAGCTCTTTTGGGAGTTCATGTAGGACACAGCCCGGGACACCGTCTGGTCCCATTGATGCTGTGTTTTTTGCTTTGGAGAGGGCGGCTCTTACCTGAGCATCTGAGATGTCAGGGGGGCAGCACTCTGCTGGGATAGATATTTGCCCTTTTGGTGGGGAGGGGGGGGAGAAGTTTGCGCTGAACCTGTCAGCTAGGATGTTGGCAATGTCTGTGAGTTTGGTGTATTTTTTGTCATTTTGGACTAATTCTGAGCATATCTGGGAATTCCCACCCAGGTTCCTAACATAACTAAAGAAAGCCTTGTGATTATCCTTAGTGTCCTGTGCAATTTTTCTCTCGAAGCTGGCCTTAGACGATTTTATGAGTGCCCATAGTTTTTTGCTAATACTGATCAGAGATGCCTTCCCTTTTTGGGATTTTGCTCTATCATGTAGTAGCTTCCTCCTTTTATTGTATAGTTTGTTTATGGCTGGGGTCCACTAGACAGGATGTCTGCCTTTGGAGGATTGGGTCTTGGTTTTATTTGGATTGCATGATCCATGCATTCCTGAAGGTGTTCATAGAATGCGTTTATAAAGGATTCTGCGATCTGGGCCGTATTTTCCACAGGCCCGGGGGCTTTGAAGGATTCCACCTCGGTTTTGAGGAGTGTGAAATTTGCTTTAGAGAAGTTTTTCACTGTGGTTTTCTGGGCAGGGGATGGGGTCGGGATGTGAATATCCAGTGAGATTAGTTTATGGTCTGATCTTACCAGTGAGGGATACACTTCTGGTCTCAGGATAGAGTCCCCATGTCGGTGATGATCAGGTCCAGTATGTTTTCCCCTCTTGTGGGAGTGGTAACAAGTTGTTCCATAGCATTTGAGTTTATAAATTCTAGGAACCTTTGGGCTATGGTGTTGGAGCTAGAGTAATGCTACCAGTCTATGTTTGGGTAGTTGAAGTCGCCCAATATAATGGTGTTTGGAGAGACCTTCATATTTTCCAGTGTTCTCAGGAAGGCCGAGTGGAGTTCCTGGGTTTGGGAGGGTGGTCTGTAGCAGGCTATAAACTGGAAGGCAGTTTTACCCACTGTTTGTTGCACATGGATAGTCTCTGATGCTTCGTGCTGTGCCACTAACCTGGAGGTGTGGGTATCTTTGACGAATATTGATACTCCCCCTCCTTTTATGGTTCGGTCCAAGTTTTGGGGCTGAAAAGCATGGTATTAGGTATAACCTGGTAGTGCTGGGGTGCTCTTGGGAGCCTTGAACTAGGTTTCTATTACTGCACAGATATCGATGTTCTCCATGCTAAGGAGATTTTCAAGTGCGTGCCTCTTGAGGTTTAGACTTTTGGCATTGAGTAGCATTACTCTTAATTTCTTATCCCTTGTGATACCTATGGAGGTGGGTTTGTCTTTTGAGCCTTGCCTAAAAAAGGCACTATAGGGGTAGCAAGAGCCTTTGCCAATATCCGAAAGCCCACGGGTGATAGGTGCAAGCCATCCCTAGCGAAGCATCATGGCTTGTCGAGCATGTCATCCCAGGCTGACAGGCATTGGATCCCCTTTGAATGACACCAATACTTAAGCCAATTGTTGAAATTGATCATCTTGTCTTCATATTGTGGCATCATTCTTGGTGAAGGTAAGATGCTACTCAAGGTCAGGGTCATACTGGCCTGGGCTACATGCTCAGAGAGCTCCTCTATGTCTCTTTTCATGTAGTCCAGGGAGGTATGTGTCAGGTCATTCACACCAGCATAGACAATGACTGACTCATATTTGTACTTGCCTTGGACTGACCTGAGTGCTTGTGTTATGTGGCGGATCCTAGCGCCCAACAGGCAGCTCACCGTGACCTTCTCCTTGTTCAGCCTGGTGAGCGGGATGCCAGTGTGCCTGACGATACAGTCACCTATTACAAGTGTATCAAGTTATTGCAGGTGTCTCGTGAGGTACATTCCAAAAGGGGCATTGTACTCAATGACTGGCCTAATGAGGGAGGAGTAGAGGGAGACAATGACCACTTTCTTCCTGGATGCAAAACCCTTAGTAATGAGATGTGCAACATAGAAGGACTTTCCGACCACAGTGACAATGTGGTGATCAAAACCGAGGTTGCTGTCAGTCTATGTTCCCAGATCTCTTATAATGCCTTCTGTGTTCAGTGGACTACCATCAATGTGGTAATTCATGGGAACCGGGTTTTTCCAAAGAGGATGCCGACACATTTTTTGGCATTGAGCTTAAGGCCATGGTTCTGACACCAGTCATTGGTCACAGAGAAGCCATTCTGTAGGATGCCAACATCACTTGGGGAGTTAATAAAAGCTTCCAACTTGCAATTATCTGCAAACTTTGTCAGCCAGAGTCACTTCGTGTTGGCCTGGACTTCAGAGAAGTAGATACCAAACAGGACCAGGACCCTATGTGACTAATCGGCAGTCTGTCTTGGAGTCAGCTACTTTCATACTGTGGGTTCTATCTGTGAGCCAGTTTGAAACCCACCTAGTAATATAGGGCTTGATGCCAAGCTTCGTGAGTTTTTCTATGATGCCTAAGCAGGCAGTGGTATCAAAAGCCTTGGCCAGATCAAGGTAGGCTGTATGAACCACCTTATCTTCATCCACAGCTCTGGTGATTGACTCAAAGAAGTCGACCAAGTTGAGCAGGCATGATCTACCCTTCACAAAAACCAAACTGTGTGGGATCCAGAGTTTGAAGATTCCCTATATCCCTGTTTATTACATCCATTATAATGCGTTCCATAGCTTTGCATATCAGACTTGTCAGGCTAATGGGAGGATAGTTCCCAGGGTCTGTAGCCACTCCTCCTTTGTGGAGAGGGATGACTGTAGCAGTGCACCATTCGACAGGGACAAAGCCTGAAGTGAGGCTGTGATTGAACAGGGCACACAGGTGAGGTGCCAGTTCACTCTGTAGTTCATGTACACGGCGTCCTTCTCTCTCAACTGGTATGTTAGCTGCCACATTTTAAATACATTAATTGTTTAAACTGCCTCTGTTCTTAATAATCTGTTTATGTAATATAGCTGTTTTTTTCTCACTACTAAACGTGATGCTAGTCTTAAATACTTGAACTGATAGGCAGTAAGGTCTTGAGTCTCTCAGTGCTGCATTGCACATGCATTTGGAACGCTAATGCAATAAGTTGTGTTGCTATCTTTCCTACAGCCTTATAATGTGTTTTTATCTGTTTTTATAGTGTCGACCTAGGTTTTTGACTCAGATAGGTTCCTAAAACACCATTTGAGGTGTATATGCATAATTATTTGTTGTGACTAAAAATGCAGCAGTATCAGTACTGAATTTGCATGTATATTTAGAACGCTGCCACTATATGCTATTTTGCTTTGTTTCTGATAGTCTATACAGCGTTTAAATCTGTTATTGGAGTATTTCTTTAGGTTTATGCTTCCTATAAGCATATAAGCAGGACCTGTGGTAGAATATGGTTATTTAAGAATATTTGACCTAAACGTAACTACTTAAGGCTACCTGGCTGCCTCGCTATCATATTGTCTCCCTCTACTCCTCCCTCATTAGGCCAGTCATTGAGTACAATGCCCCTGTTACAAACACACTTATCACTAAAGTTGCATTTAAATTATTGCAATGAGGACTCGCTACCTCTAAGTAGCCATAGTGTGTTCTTTTTTCAGGAAACTGTAATGTTTTAAACCTCTACTTATTCATTTTTCTTTTTAACTTATATGAAACATTGTTTGAAGCCAATTGTAGAAATGCTATGCTGAAAAGGATGTATAATTTATTACTTTCAACACCTTAAAACTGATTTTGTTTATAACAAGTAGTGTCTTGATAGGTCTGCTTGACCAGAGGTTGAGCCCTATGCCTGCATGAATCTCACGCTGTTTGTATGTTTAATTCCAGGAGGCTCTCCCTCTAACTAAACCAAATGAACCTCGCCAAGAAAAGAGTAATTCCTGTACCTACTGCCTAAGGATACCTACCTGGGAGTGAACTATCTTATTTTAAGGTTAAGACCTGAAATTTGTACCTATATCTAAATATTATTAGTGTGTGCTCTGGGTCCAAAGGCACCTCTAGTTCTTATCCCATAGCCTTAAACTACCCTTAATTCTAACTCCAAAGCACAGTCCTATCAGTTAGTGTGCTTATAGTGCTATACTCTTGCCCACACTATTTCTCCTAGATTCCCCCTTACTATTGTCCTATAGCCCATTTAACAGTTTAACCATTAAAAATAAATAAAATTGAACATATTTCAGATAAATAAGAGCCACCTTCTTACCAAATAATTCTTACCTTAGCCCTCCACATGTTGGAATTGAATTAGCCCTGCTCTGCTCGCCCTCACTGCGTTCGGGCTCGCTCTATACCCCTCTCTGCCCCCAATTCTCACCCACCCCCACTACCTCTACATTTATAGGCACTCAGCCACACCCCTTCTACTACCACAACCTATCAACTCTATTATCACTTCTCCCTCCCTTCTATCCTCCCCACCAATCAGCAAATAGCCCACACTACCTCCCCACCCACCTCCCTTCCCCCTCTAACTTCACATCACCTTTCCCGGTACTTGCTTCTCACAATAGTTAACCCAAACTTGCATATTACCAAAATGTTGCTATATACCCTATTACCCACCTTCATTGTAACCTATATCCTAACTATGTATGAAACCCAACAACTTACCAGGTATCACTGCCCTGTAGGACACACTATGTCCCCAAATGAAAAAAACAGCCTTTTTCAGTTATACATTACACCAGGACACTATAATAAGACATAACTTACCCTCACTTATTATTCAACACAGCAATAACCCATGCCACATTGGTACCAAAGCCAAATTTTATGACAAACATTTAAATAAACTTATGAAAACCATTAAAGAGTATAGACTAAGCCTTATAATCCGTGGAGATATTCACCCCAATCCAGGCCCTATTACCCCTAACTTACCATCTAATACAGACAGCTATAACAAGAACATAATCAGTAGACCCACCAACTCCCTCTTGATCTGTCATCTTAATATAAGAAGTATAAACAAAAAAATACATGAACTTCATGCCCTCTTAACAGTATATTCCCCTGAGATATTATGTCTATCTGAAACCTGGCTGAAACCATCTACCACCGATAATGAAATCCTTCCACCTGGCTACAATCTACACAGACTAGATCGGACTAAGAGGAAAGTGGGGGGGGGGGAGTAGCTGTCCTCTATAAATCCGAACTGAATGTAACTACTGAAATTATTCAGCCACCTCAAATTAATAATTCCGAAATATTAGCTACCAAATTTCAACTGAACAAAAGTAAAAGCATTAATATTATCTGTATGTATATTCCCCCAGGAAACAATGTAACTACACTTGAGGACACCCTTCACTGGCTATCCTCTCAGTATACCCAAGAAACCCTAGTCCTGAGGGACTTTAACATAGATTGGGGCTCCTGTTCATCAAAATCCCCCTCCATTCATATCAACCTCCATGAATTCTCTCAAACAATAGTTACCCCCACCAGAATTGGCAAACACTCCCAAAAAGAGAGTATACTGGCCTGGATACTTGTAAACAGTAACCCCCTAACGTACACTGCAGGTACCCTCCCACATGATCTAAGTGATCATCTCCTGATTTATATAATTAAACAAAAAAGCTATTACCCCACAACAACCCTTGTTTAGGAAAGTCAGAAACAAAAGAGACCTTGATCCTGCTAAACTTCAACTGGAACTTAAAACCTGCAACTGGACTATACTAAAGCATCTTCCCTTAGATGAAGCTGTAACCTATTTTAATAACAAATTCATTGAAATCCTAGACCTACATGCTCCTGCCCACCTAATAAGAACAAAAGGTAATAACATACCTTGGCTTTCCAAAGATACAAGAACAAAAATTAACAGTAGAAATAAACTATGGGCTACCTGGCGATCTACCAAAAATCCCCATGATTACAATAAATATAGACATGCACGGAATGAAACAAAAAGACTTGTACTACTGGATAAAAAACACTATTACAGTAGGCTACAGATGAATAACCAAAACAATCCTCAAAAATTCTGGGCTGGGATCAATAAATTGCTGTATCCAGGTAAAACATCAACACCCAAACCAGCTGCCAACTCAAATAAAACCCCAGAACAGGTTGCAGATAGTTTCAATCATTTCTTTACTGAAACTATTCAAGCTCTAGTGACCCAACTACCTCAAAGTTCCCTTGATGAAATTAACACTAAATCCAACAGCCAAAACCTATACTGCTTTCAGCCTGTATCAACCTCCTTTATATGCAAGCTAATCAAAAAACTAAAACCCACCACCCTATCTGCTGACCAACTCCCAGCTGAATATCTACAAATGACAGCAGATGCTATCGCCTTTCCAATCTCTATCCTAATCAACCGGACCATATCAGAAGCCAAAATTCCCAATATCTGGAAAACATTTTATGTGATTCCATTACATAAAGGAGGTCCCTCTACCGAATACTCCAATTATAGGCCTATAGCCATACTCTCCCCACTTGCTAAGATCATGGAGAAATGTATACATAAACAACTTATGCAACATTTACTCCATAATGACCGGATGGCTAATACCCAACATGGCTTTCGGCCACATCATAGTACAACCACTGCCCTACTGTCCTTTACTAATACCATTAATAATAACCGCAACAACATCCGCACCTCGTCTGCCCTCTTACTAGATCTTTCCAAGGCTTTTGACATAGTGAACCATCAACTAATGATTAAGACCCGGCAAACTCTCAGTCTATATCCCAATGCCCTTCTCTGGTTTAAATCCTATCTCAATGACAGGCAACAAGCAGTCCTCTGGCAGAATAAGCTCTCAAATCTATTACCCAACACTATCGGAGTTCCGCAAGGCTCCATACTAGGACCACTACTGTTTTCTATCTTTATTAATGATCTCCCTACTATCATACAGAACATCAGCTGTATCCAATATGCTGATGACTTCACCCTGATCTGCTCTGCCACATCTCCAGATGACCTAAAAATGGATACTCAGGCTACTTTTACTGTTATAGAAAACTGGCTATCCAAACATCGCCTACTACTAAATCCCAAAAAAAAAACAAAATGCTCATATTTCCACCAACCCAAAGGTCTATACCTTACTCCTTTACCATACAAGTTAATGATGGGAAAGTTATTTCCCCGGACCCCAATACCAAACTACTAGGTGTCACTATAGACAATTACTTAAAATTTGACCTCCATGTGAACCAGACAATCAAAACCATCAACAGAAAACTTGGTTCACTCTACAGAGTCAAAACCTTCCTTACCCCCATAGCTAAAAAAGCCATTGCACACTCACACCTACTCTCAACACTCCTATATGCCTCCCCCCTTCTAGCAAACATAAGTAAATCTGAACTAAATAGACTTACTACCTGCTATAATCACATCGCCAAGTTTGCTACGGGCTCTCCTTTCAGAACCCATCACTGCATTAACCTCAAACAGCTTGGATGGTTGGAATTTCTCAATCTCGTCAAGTACAACTTTCTAATATTGGCTAATAAAATCCTAAAGAACCCAAATAACACTCCAGCCCTTAGTAACTACATCCTCTTCCATAAAAACACAAGACTGCTACGTTCATCCAATAAGTTACAAATACAAACAACTAGAATTAACAATGCTGCTGGCATGGTCCTATTTGCAAATTCTGTAAGCAGAACCTGGAACAAACTACCAGGTATCCAAACGCCAAAAGCACCAATAAGCAAATAATTTCAGCAAACCTTGGATCCTGGTCACACCAAAACAACTTTTAATAGATAAGACTTGACCAAAACAAGAAAATCAATTCCACAATAAAATCCACAAGATACTAAGCGCTTTCACCCGCTTGTGAAGGGCATCTTCAGAGTACAAAATATCATTGCTAATCATCCCTTAAATACTGAATGCAAGAACCTTTAAGTGAATAATAACAATTCATTAACAATCAATTAAATCATTAAGTAGATCAATTCATATCTTAAAAGAGCAACAAAAAAAGAGCAGCAAATAAAGAAGCATGAACTGTTCAGAGATAAACAGATAGGTATCAAATGTTATTCTCAATAAAATAAATAAAATGGTAAGAATTTAAATGTAATTATGTTTTGAACAATCATAAATATAAATATAAATATAAATATAAATAAACATGTAAATATAAATATAAATATAAATATACATATAAATATAAACATAAATATAAATATAAATATTAAATGTTAAAATACTGATTGTGTAAAAATATTAAATAGTTGTAATGTGTGTAAATGTACCAAAAAATGTTGAATGAAAAGTGTGAATGATGTTGAATGAAAAATACTCTTACATGTTATGTTTATATAAAATGTGATCTAAGTTTGAGAATACTAGAAATAGATATTTGTTCATTAATGCCAGGCCATTTGCTAGCGTTAAGCCTTAGTTGCCATAAGCACTCTTTTGCTTCCAACATAGTTTTTTCGTCGCCACCTTTATGTGTATTCTGTGGTATTCTATCAATGACGGAAAACAGAAATCTTTTAAAATTGGAACAATTGATACTGTGATTATATAGCATACTGGTTGTTTTGTGTCTTTTAATATCACTCAAATGTTCAATAATACGCGTTTTTAACTTTCTAATAGCTTTCCCTATGTAAAATGCTTGGCAGACTGTACAAGATGCGGCATAAACAACCATTGCAGAGTTACAATTACAGTGGCCTGGACATCTAATAGTCTTCCCATAATTAGAAATGGAAATGTATGGACCATCATTTATAAATCTACAAACATGACATGCACCACATTTACTCATCTTAGAATTTTTACCCAAGTCAGTGTTAATATTGTTTTCAAACAGACTTTTCAAGTTTTTACCTCTACTATAAGTAATTTTAGGTTTGTTACCTAAAATACATGAAAGTTCTGTGTTAGAGTCAATAACACTGATCCATGCTTCCTGAACAATGTTGACTATCTCTTGTGATCTGTCATTGAATGGAATAATAAGGGTGTCATATCTAGCTACAGCTGAATTTGATGTGTCAACTTCTAATATTCCATGTAAAATAATAGGTTTATATAAAGTCAACCTTTTAATTTTAATTTCATTACTAATTTCTAAAATAAAGTCACAAGGGTAGCCCCTGGCGATAAACATACTCTTAAGTTTATCCAACTCCTGTTCAAATACTTGGTTGTCACTAACAATTCTAGACAGCCTAACCATCTGGCCTTTAACCAGATTCCTTTTTTGATAAAGCGGATGGCAGCTGTCAAAGTGTAAGAATGAATTTGAGTATGTTTTCTTCCTATATATACCAGATTCAAATCTATTGTTAGAAACAGAAAGCACAATGTCCAAAAATTCCACATTGTTGTCAAAAATATGACTGGTAAATTTTAAAAAATCTGTGGTCTGTCCCAAAAATGTAACAAAATCATTAAACTCATCTTTGGTACCCCTCCAAAAAATGAGAATGTCATCCAAATAGCGTAAATATAGCAAAACCTTTTGCCAAAAATTACTAGTAAATATAAACTCAGATTCCCACTGTGCTAAAACTAAGTTAGCATAAATGGGGGCACATCTAGCCCCCATAGCAACTAACTTTTTCTGTCTATAATATTCCTTGTTGAAGTACAAAAAATTGTTCTCCAAAACCAGTTCAAGCATTTCTGTTAGTAGTCGATTATCAGAATTATTCAATCTATTGTATTTATTAAGACATGCTTCGAACATTTCCAAACCCTGTTCATGGGGAATGACAGTAAAAAGGTTGACAACATCTACAGTGGTCATAATAAATTGAGATGTAAAATCAAAATGATTTGAGAATTCTCTAACTCGTTCTAGGCAGTGCCATGAATCTCTGAGAATGTATGGTAAACTTTTCAAAATATTTTTGCACTTCAAATCTATAAACGCCGCTAGAGCTTCCGTCTTGGAACCCTTAGCTGACACAATAGGTCTAAATGGGGGGTGGTGTACATTTTTATGAATTTTGGGAATCCCAAAAATAGATGGTATAATGGGAAATTCCACAGAAATGTATTTAAAGGTGTCCTGATCAATTCTAGCGTCCATAAGATATTCATAGAACAACCAATCAATTGTGGTATATGCTCTATTAACTTCATATCGACTAACTTTTTCATAAGTGTCACTGTCATCTAGTAATGTTGTCATCCTATTATAATAGTCAGTGTTGAGCATAATGATCACCCCACCCCCTTTGTCTGGTTTCATAATCCTGTGTTGATCTGAACCCATTAACTCTTTGAGACAAAACTTTTCTGCTTCTGTCAAGTTGTATTTAGTAACAGTTTTCTTATTAATAATTCTTCTAATTTGAGTTTCACAGAGTTTTTCAAAAACCTGTATCAAAAAATGTTGTGGGGGAATAAATGTACTGTGATGTTTAAGAGTAAAAAATTGGGAGTCCAATAAAGGATCACCTGAATTGTGGAAGAATATTTTTAAATTCAAAAGCCTAGTATACATTTTCAAGTTAATCAACACATTTCCAATATCTAAATAAAATGTAGGTACAAAAGTAAAACCTTTACTAAATAAATCTAAAAAATTCTTACCATAATTTTGTTTAGTAAAATTGTATAAACTAAAACCCAAATGTGTTGTAATGGAACAATCACAAACTTCTCTAGTACAATTCCCTACAGAAGTATTAAGAATATCATTACAAGTGTCCAATATTGTATCAGTTTGTCCATGTACACCAACATCCAAAAGTGGTGTTTCAATAGAAACAAATTCATTAAACACTTCATTGTTTGGATCTATTGTATTAATACTATCTATCTCTGCCATGAATTTGTTCTGTAGGCCCCTTTGTTGTGATTGTTGTATGGCAGATGGTTGTAACTGCCCTACCTTTCTCTTAGCCTTTCTGACCTCCTCAATGTTGGCTGGTCTAAAAAACAGATTGTACTTCATCTTTGTTATTTGTGTTACTTCTGTGCGTCTGTTCAATAACAGACATAGGGTTATGTCTGTTCTGATTGTTGTTTCCTTGGGATTGACTATAATATTTCATATTTTTGTATTCTTTAAAATGTGTATATACTTTGTTATTTTTATAATCATGACTGTCCCTTTCTATTTTGTGGTTCTTAATGTCAATCCCTTTATTAATATACATATCCATGTCCCTATAAATGTTATCCAATCTAAATTTATTGTGTTCAAATAATAAATCTGCTTTAATACTTCTATCCAAAAAACAGTTTGTCATTTAAAATGTTCAATTTGTCAGAATTGTTACGAATAATGAGTCTCAAAAGTTCAAGCCCAGTTCTATCAAACAATGATAAAAGTTCAGAAAATGTTTCAGTACCTTCCTCGAACCCATGGGGTAATTTGAAAATACGTAACCCTTTGGGCATTTGCTTTAGCTTCAAAGAACGTTCCAAAAAAGTGTTGTCCATTTGTAAGGACATGAAAGCTTTCAGTGTTTTTTTCAAATTCCGTCATTTGAGCGTTCAATGTCCCCATGTCCCTGGATACTGAATAATTGTCCTTGTTCAAGGAAGAAGGTAAAAGAAAATGTTTTAAATCCGTTGTAAAGGTGGTAATATGATTGGAAGAAGAATGTCCATTGTGTGCAGCACCATTCCGAACCTCCCTACTGTTCGACACCATGTTAGGGGGAGGATCCACAACGCCACCACTCCCTGACATCACCGTGCCTCTCGTAGGACTATTAGAGCGTTGCCTAACAACCGAACTCTGCATACTCATGTTTGGTGTAGAATGTAAGGTGAACAATTGTTCTTGAGATTCCGTAATCACAAGTTCACCATCTACACCCAAATTACTACATTGTTCATGTAACGCTTTTATTAACTTGTTTGTTATCTCCAAATGTTCCTGCAGTAGTCGATGCATAATGGGAAATGTTAGAATATAGAGACACGAATGAAATCACAAATGAAAGACGAAAGTCAGGATCACTTAACCAGGAACACTACAAATAAGCTGCTACATGCACCAATTGCGTCCAGTGATAACAGTTCAATTAGAAAAGGTTAAATACTAGCACGGGATGATCACTTTACTTTGTGAATGAAATAAAATTCTTTGTAAAAACACGATACAGTTACCATAAAATGAAACATGATGTTAAAACCCTTCTTGTTGGTCAATCAGTCCTTAAGACATCCAGGAAACAGATCAAGCAGCTGAAAATTGTAGAACTAGTTATCCAAACACCAAAAGCACCAATAAGCAAATAATTTCAGCAAACCTTGGATCCTGGTCACACCAAAACAACTTTTAATAGATAAGACTTGACCAAAACAAGAAAATCAATTCCACAATAAAATCCACAAGATACTAAGCGCTTTCACCTGCTTGTGAAGGGCATCTTCAGAGTACAAAATATCATTGCTGATCATCCCTTAAATACTGAATGCAAGAACCTTTAAGTGAATAATAACAATTCATTAACAATCAATTAAATCATTAAGTAGATCAATTCATATCTTAAAAGAGCAACAAAAAAAGAGCAGCAAATAAAGAAGCATGAACTGCTCAAAGAGACAAACAGATAGGTATCAAATGTTATTCTCAATAAAATAAATAAAATGGTAAGAATTTAAATGCACTATACCTTACTCCTTCACCATACAAGCTAATGATGGGACAGTTATTTCCCCGGACCCCAATACCAAACTACTAGGTGTCACTATAGACAATTACTTAAAATTTGACATCCATGTGAACCAGACAATCAAAACCATCAACAGAAAACTTGGTTCACTCTACAGAGTCAAAACCTTCCTTACCCCCATAGCTAAAAAAGCCATTGCACACTCGCACCTACTCTCAACACTCCTATATGCCTCCCCCCTTCTAGCAAACATAAGTAAATCTGAACTAAATAGACTTACTACCTGCTATAATCACATTACCAGGTTTGCTACGGGCTCTCCTTTCAGAACCCATCACTGCATTAACCTCAAACAGCTCGGATGGTTGGAATTTCCCAATCTCGTCAAGTACAACTTTCTAATATTGGCCAATAAAATCCTAAAAAACCCAAATAACACTCCAGCCCTTAGTAACTACATCCTCTTCCATAAAAACACAAGACTGTTATGTTCATCCAATAAGTTACAAATACAAACAACTAGAATTAACAATGCTGCTGGCATGGTCCTATTTGCAAATTCTGTAAGCAGAACCTGGAACAAACTACCAGGTGCCATTACCATGCTCTCCTCCCCAGACCTATTTAAAGCCTCAATTAAACAACATCTGGAACTAAAATGGATATGCCACTGTGACAAGTCTGACTAAAATGAATATGCCACTGTGAAAAGCCTGACTAAATCATCATAATGTATGTAATTACTTAGCTAATTTGATATTGTTTGTCTACTACTAACTTTAAAATGGAACATTGACTGTCTGTAAGTACTTCTACCTGTATTCCCTTCTTAACTACACCTATAACTAAAATTATAATACTATATATAATCAATGTTTTTTCTTCTTTCTCAACTATTTTTTGTTCTTGTATTGTGTCTGGGGCTTATCTCCCCGGGCCTCCGCTGAAAATGGACTTTGATTCCAGTCGGACTAACCCAGTCGACAAATGTAAAATAAAAAATAAATAAATAAATAAATAAAATAAAATGTAGAACACAACCAGGGATATTGTAAAGTACCATAGAAGCTGCATTCTTGGCCTTGGACAGTGCTTTTTTAACCTGTGTAGCAATAATAGTGGGTGCCTGGAAATCTACTGGTATTGTGATTGGTCCTGGGGGGGGGGTTAAGTTGGCACTGAACCTGTTGGCGAGTGTACTGGCAATATCTGTTGGCTCTTTTTAGGAGGTATCATTGTGCAGTAGCTCAGAGCAAATCTGGGTATTGCCATGGAGATTCTTTACATAACTATAGAAGGCCTTGTGGTTGTCTTTACTATTTCCTGCAATTCTGTTTCCATACCTAGCTTTAGAGGATTTGATGAGGGATCTCAACTTTTTGTTGAGGCAGATAAGGAAATGCTTCCAGTCTTGGGACTTCACCTTATTCAGAATCAGTTTCCTCCTTATGTTGTAGAGTTTGTTTATGGCAGGGGACCACCAGGTTGGCTTCCTTTTTTTGGAGGAGAGTCTCTTGGTTCTATTGGGTATGGCGAGATCCATGCATTTGTGTACGTGTTTGTACAGTGCATTGGTGTATGATTCTGCAGTCATGCAACTATTCTTCATTTGCATGGGTGCCGTGAAGTTAGCCACCTCTGTTTTTAGGATCCCAAACTTAGCTTTGGAGAAGTTTGTCATGGTGGTTACCTTTGCTGGGGGGATGGGAGGGATGTAGATTTCCAAGGTGATTAGTTTGTGGTCAGATCTAACCAAGGAGTAGCTGACTATTGGTGTAGAGCAATGGTCGCCCATGTTAGTAATGACCAGGTCAAGGCTGTTGCTACATCTAGTGGAGGTAAGAACGTGCTGATCCAGGACATTGGAATTAATGAACTCCAGGAAATGTTGGGCAAGTGTATTGGTACATGAGTAGGTTCCCCAGTTAATGGAGGGGTACTTGAAGTCACCTAGTAAGAGAGTGTTGGGTCAGATCCTAATATTCTCCAGGGTGCTAAGAAAAGGGGAGTGCAAGTCTTGGGACATGGTTGGGGACCTATAGCAGGCTACAACCTGAATCACTGTATTACCCAATGTTAACTGCACCTGGAGTATCTCTAATGCGTTATGTTGGGCTATCAGTCTGGAAGTGTGTACATCCTTTATGAATATGGAAACACCACTGCCTTGGGAGCTTCAGTCCAAGTTCTGGGGCCGAAAGGTGTGGAATGAGTTATAGTCTGGTAGTGCAGGGGTGCTTTCTGCTGCCTTGAACCAGGTCTCTGTTACAGCACAAATGTTTATGCTCTCCATTTTAAGGAGTGCCTCAAGGGAGTGCATGTTTCAGATTTAGACTTCTAGCATTGAGCAACATGACCCTCAGATTGCATTTGTTTGTAGGTGTTACAGTAGTAATTGGGTCTTTGGAACACCACCTAAAAAGGCACTATAGGGGTGGCAAGAGCCATGGTCAGTATCCAGAAGCCCAGGGGTGACAGATGCAGGCAATCTCTGGCAACGCATCGAGGTCTGTCAATCATGTCTTCCCAGGCAGACAGATACTGGATCCCCTTAGAATGACACCAGAAAGTTAGCAAATTGTTGAAATCAATCATTTTCTGCTTGTACTGCGGTATCATTCTGGGTGATGGTAGGATACTGCTCAGGACTAGGGTCATACCTGCTTGGGCTACATAATCTGAGAGCTTCTCCATTTCTATTTTCATGTAGTCCAGGGAGGCACATCTCAGGTCATTCACACCCACATGTACAATGACAGAGTCATATTTGTACCTGTTGTTGAGTGACCTGAGTGCATGCATTATGTGTCAGATCCTGGCACCTGACAGGCAGCTGACTGTTACTTTCTCCTTATTCAACCTAGTGAGTGTGACATCAGTGTGCCTCACTACTGAGTCACCTATGACTAATGTGTTGGGCATGCCGCTTTGCTTAGGGGCTTTGGTTGAGTGCACACTGTTTAGGAGAGTTATGTGCCTCGGGATTAGTGTTGTGTTGTGGTGGTTGAGTGCATTTCTGCCTTGGAGGTCTCTGCTGCTTGGGTAGATTTTTATTGAAAGCCTCAGCAAAGGTGGGTGTGTGGTTTGTGTTTTGATGTGAAGGCATTGCTGGTGTGTGTTCTTGAGGGCTATGTGTTCCATGTGGTGTGGTGCAAGTGTTGAACTTCACTTGTTGACCAGCTATTCCGGTCTTGGCTGGAGAGTGTGTGGCTTCCAATTTGGATATATAAGTGCATCTCTCACAAGTCTGAGTCTTGGAAGGTAAGAGGAGAGGGTTGTCGGTGTACATGAGGCAGTTGCTACACTGCCTCAGGATGCCCAAGTTCACCAGGTTAATAGGAGAAAGCACAGGGAACTGACCTTTAGAAATGTGTGGAGGGGTGGGCATTGATAATAAGTACTAGATATGTTTCCTTGTAGAATGTTTAGTGCTGGTAGCATTTATGTGCTACAATAATTCTACAAGAAGTCTGGTAAAATGCTAGACTAATAACCTAGTATAAGTGCAGGAGAGAAGAGAACTAGTAGATCCAAGGGAAAAATTGAAGAGCAGACTCTGGTATGGCTCAGAAGCATTCAAACAGTCCCTAGACTAGTTACAGGAAAGGTGGGAAACAAGAGCAAATGCTGGCTTTTAAACTGGAAAGTTGAGAGAGATGGAAAAACTGTCCAAACGGCCAATAAACTATAATTTCTGGGCCAGGAACCCCTCCTCTTGTGATAGATAGGCTACCTAGTGCTTACCACTCCCATTGATAAGCTAGAAGGCTTCCCTCCAACACAGAAAGGCTTGGGGGGCTCAGAAGCTTGCAGTCTTAGACACAGCAAATCTGTATCCAGACTAGACTAGTTACAGAAAAGGGGGAAAACAAGTACAAACCCAGGCTTTTAAGCCAGAAAGTTGAAAGATATGGAAGAAACTGCCCAAGAGGCCAATAAATGACAAGTTCTGTGCCAGGAACCATTCCTCTTGTGGTAGATAGGCTACCTAGTGCTTACCACTTCCACTGATAAGCTAGAAGGCTTCCCTCCAACACAGAAAGGCTTGGGGAGCTCAGAAGCTTACAAGCAGTCCTGGATACAGCAAATCTGTATCGGGACTAGACTAGTTACAGGAAAGGGGGAAAACAAGTTCATATGTGGGCTTTTGAATCAGGAAGTTGAGAGAGATAGAAAAACTGCCAAATGGCCAATAATTCAAATTTCTGGGCTAGAAACCACTCCTTATGTGGTAGATAGGTTGCCTCATGCTTACCACTCCTACTGATAAACTAGAAGGCTTCCCTCCAACACAGAAAGGCTTGTGGGCTCAGAAGCTTACAAACAGTCCTGAATACAGCAAATCTGTATCTGGACTTGACTCATTACAGGAAAGGGGGAGAACAAGCTTAGAATTTTTTTTCACTAAAGTGGAAAAGAAGAAAGCTGGAACAGAAGGTAATTCAAGGTTAAGAATCTAAGTGGGTTAGCCCTCACAAATGTTCTCTCGCTATTAGGTAGAATTAACTAATGGCACTAGACTAGAAGGAGTGCCCCAGACCAATTACACAGTATGGGTGGGCAACTAGAAAGCCACCAAGTATAAGAACAAGAAAAGAATGGGGGGTTGGGAAACTATTACAGCTACTAGCTATAGCCACTAAATGAAAGTTTTAAACAGGTAAAGGAGCAAGGAGACTCTAGAGAATGCCTTTAACTGCAAACAAATCAGGTATATGATACCTGATTAGAACACAAAAACCTCAAAAAATTAAAAATGCACAGAAAAGCACTGATAGAGCACTCACAAACAAAAAATACAACTCTCAGTATGAAAAAGCAGTTTACAATTAAGTAATTCAGTAAACATGCCATTAGAGTAATGGAACAGTATCTAGCAATGAAAAATACAGTTACAACAGTATAAAACAGTACATAAATGCAGTGAAACAGTAAAAAAAGCTTTATAACAGTGCAAAATGTAGTAGATTAACTGTATAGCACAATTATAAGTGTTACAGAAGTGCAATTCAATGAAATAAGTGTAAGAAATAACATATCCTGCTCTTGGAATGTTAAGGAATTTCTGCTTTGTCTCAGTAATGAATCACCATCCACAGCCTGGTAAATACAAGCACAGCCTTTTGCAGACACAGGGTTTAAACACGGGAAAAGATGAAGAATCAAGAAGATTGAATTACTACTCAGTCCCACTAGCCCCTGCTATTAACCAATCACTTGTGCTACAGAAGGTCAGGAAACCCTGTTACTCTCATTAATAATGAAGACAACACACTATCAGCAAAAAATGGCTGTCAGAAACACAGGAAATTCAACAAACAAAACTACCAGGCCTGGACAACAGCAGGTCTCTATCAAGATTATGTCACCTGAGCAGAACACAGAAACCTCAAGATAAATGCATAGAAAGAGCACTCACAAAGAGAAAATATAAGTCTCAGTATGAAAAATCAGTTTACAGTTTATTAATTAAATAAAAAAAATCAATTAGTAATGCACACTATTACAGCTACTAGCTGTAGTCACTAAATGAAAGTTTTAAACAGATAAAGGAGCAAGGAGACTCTAGAGAATTTTTATTTATTATTTGTTAACCAGAAAAGCCCAAATAGGTTCCACAGAGCCTGTTTTCAGTGGAGGCCTGGAGAGAAATGCTCCAGATGCATGTCTTTGGAATGCGGGAGGAAACCAGAAGAAACCCATGTGAACACAGGGAGAACATGCAAACTCCACACAGAAGGCACCCCAGCTGAGAATTGAACCGGAGAACCTCTTGCTGTGAAGTGATATTGTTAACCACTGCACCACTGCACCACCCCCAGAATGCTTTTAACTGTAAACAAATCAGTTATATGATACCTGACTAGAACACAGAAACCTCAAAAAATCAAAAATGCACAGGAAGGCACAGAGAGAGCACTCACAAATAGAAAATACAACTCTCAGTATGAAAAAGCAGTTTACACCTAAGTAATTCAGTAAACATACAATTAGAGTAATGAAATAGTATCTAGCAATGAAAAATACAGTCAGTTAAAACAGTATAAACCAGTACATAAATGCAATGAAATAGTAAAAAAGCTTTATAACATTGCAAAATGTAGTAGATTAACTGTATAGCCCAATTATAAGCATTACAGAAGTGCAATTCAATGAAATAAATGTAAGAAATAACTTATCCTGCTCTTGGAATGTTAAGGAATTTCTGCTTAGTCTGAGTAATGACTCACCATCCACAGCCTGGTAAATACAAACACAGCCTTTTGTAGACACAGGGTTTATATACCAGAAAGGATGGAAGAATCAAGAAGATTGAATTACTACTCAGTCCTACTAGCCCCTGCTATTACCCAATCACTTATGCTACAGAAGGTCAGAAAACCCTGTTACTCTCAATAATAATGAAGACAACAGACTATCACCAGAAAATGCTGTAGTGCATGGAGCATGATGATTACGCACTGATATTTTGGAAACAACAAATCAGTTAAGCACTATAGTGACATGAGACCTGAACGTAACAAATGTTAAGCACCCCTGCTTAAGTTCCTAAGGTCAAGTTTCAGGCTAGGCAGTAAAATCTGCCAGTACTGACCAGAAAATTACAGTAGTAGAATAAAATATTTGTTTCTGCCTGTTGTCCATTCTGATAATATGTCCCTGACTCTCTGTTACTAAAACATTGGATGGTCGATATCCTGCATTTTATGAAGGACACAAAGTCTGAAACTTAAATGTATGCGATTATTTTATGACTTCAATCCTCAGTAATTTGTCTGAAAACTACAGACATTATAAGGAACAGATCAAACACAAGAGGCAAATATCTGACATTCTGCAAAAACTGGACAGTTGAGAGGGATTAAAGGTAAATGTAAACAAAAGGGACTGTGTTTCACTGCCTTTCTGAAACTACTCACTAAGTTCTCTACAGCTTTGAAAGCCAGCAAAATACTTACCCTGGGATTCATGAAGCTCTGTGCAAGAATAAGACTATTCTTGCAAAGAGCGGTTCGTGTCCGTTTAGAACAGCAGCACACCTTGCATATGCATGAAGGCACACTGCTGTTTAATCTAAATGAACATGAATCATGAACGAGTGCAGAAGGCATGTATGAGTAGTGCATGGATACTAATCACACCCCCTGGACTCAGAAAGTGCTGTATGGCACTTTCTAAGCCAAAACTGACATAATAGTAGAGGTTTGCTCCACTGAAAATGGACATGTATCCAGTCTGACTATCCCGGTCAACAAATGTAAAATAAAAATAAATAAAAAATTATGTCAGTATTTCAGTGTCCACGGACACTGAAATGCTAAAATGATCATTTCAGTGTCTGTGGACGCTGAAATAAAAATGGCAATAAGAAAGCAATGCAGGGGTGTGTTACAGGTTCTGTGACACACGCCTTGCATTGTTAAAGTGCCGTATGGCACTTTTGCAACCTGCTAAAGCAGGAAATTTCTCCAAATGCTCAAGTAAAGGGGGATAAATCTGCCAAAAGTGAAAAAGCACAAGCACAGCCCCACAAACATAGAAAGTTGATAGAGAACAGGTCATGCAGCAGCATAAATCATGTAAGGGTAGAAGTCTCAAAGCAAATGTATGGCAACATTTCCTCACAGCAGTTCATGTTAACAAAGGCAAAAATGATGGATGGAATAAAAGTACATTAGGGACATGCCTGAAATATTGCCCCACACACATAGACAGTTGATAGATAACAGGATATGTATTAGCAGGAGTCCCTGAAGGATAGAAGCCTGAAAGTCAAATCAATGCCAGTATTTTATGATTGCAGTCCAAAGTAGTCATCAGAACACTACAATACATACCCATATAACCTAATAATATCATAATAATGTATAACCTTTTTCCAGTAGCCTAAAGAATGTTTAAGTGTAGCTAAGTGGGCATGCACATTATGGCCGTCAGCTTAGCTTAGCTTAAACATTCCATAGTAGCTAAATGCAAATAGAAAGATAAAAGTTTCTAGCCAAGGTACTGTAGTGGTAAGAATTTTGGCTTTACATGCAGACATTCACAGTTTGAGTCCCAAAACAAGAAAATAATTTTCCTATGTGAAAGTAGTGTCAAAAATTATTTTAGTAAACTTTAAATTATGTAGCAACCTTTTTTGTCTACCAGGGTAGTGCAGCAGTTCCAAAAGTGAGATGTCAGTGTAGAAAAGATGTGAAAACCCCCATATAAATGCAAGTGCCCCATACAGTATAGTCACACAAGAATATAATTTAATGAAAGCACATAGGGGGATTCATAGAAGGCAAACATAAAATTTTAATGTGTATATAAATATTATTTTATAATAAAATGTATAAGTATAATATGCTTAAATGTGCCTTCATCACTCTGCATCCATCAGACCTTGTTCTGCCCAACAACAAAATAGTTAGCCCTGCCAAGTCTTGAACCCAGAATGTTGTCCTCTACAATCACAGCAAAATGCTACTATACCATCAGAGCTGTAAAAAGTCCAATGCTTTAACAAACATATCATGCATTCTGGTAATTTAACATTAATGAAAAAAACAACAGTCCCAGGTATTAATCTTGTGATCCTGGGCACTATAGTCAGAGGAATGCACTACTACACCATCCGAGCTGTAACAGACAATGCTGTTTTTTCAAACATATCATGCAATAGAGGCATAAAACATTAGTGAGTAAGCTTTGTGGAACCACTCATGTGTTGTTTGTAGACATACACACACACACACACACACACACACACACACACACACACATATATATATATATATATATATGTGTGTGTGTGTGTGTGTGTGTCTGATGAAACATATATGAAAAAGCAGAGTCATAATATAGACATATATATAAAAATATAAATGGAGTAAAAAAATACATATATGTATGTATATAACATGCAGTGCAGTTATACCTCAGAACCATCTCTCTCAACTTGTTAGTGCAAGAAACCTGTACAAAGGCTGTAAAAGGGGTGAATGGGCCACATGTAGGGACATAGTTCAAATATTGCTGTTACAAATGAAGACATTTGCTACAGCAACAGGTGGGTTTCAGCAGACAATTACTGAAGGATACAAGGATGGAAACTGAAATGTTATGTCATTTATTTACTGACATAAATCCTTGGATCATCATCATGATTTAACAGACAAATATAAATAAATTGTGGAACTGAACAAAAGTATGGGCCAAACATCCGGACATTCTGTAAAAATCTTGGCAGTGGAGAGGTATGCTCAGAACCCCTTAGTGCAATGAATCTGGACCAAGCCTGACAAAGTGGGGGGAACAAAGGCATGAAAATAGGGACATATCAAAAATACACCAGTAGATAAGCTGAGAAATTTGATGTAATAACACGGTATGTCCTAATATATATCAATTGAAATATCACAATTCTAGGACTCAATTGCTTCCCATTAGTTAGTGACCTCAATCTCCACATCATCCCACTGATGAGTCAGGAATTATGGGGTCCAGACCAAAGAGATCAGCCAGACACCTGCATATCCTACAAATATGTGGACATAACACAACAGTAGGGAAACTACACTGAGCTACCGAGCAATGTCCAAACTACAATCAGACTTACATAACACTACCCAAGTCCAGCTCTGGGGCTGTACACATGCATTAGCAAATATAACAGGCACTACAGGGATGCAATATTAGTGGAAAAACAGGCACTGGTGTGAAAGTTTATACCGCCAAAAAATTGCACCACAGTCACAGTGATATACCAGTAAGTAAACTGAACACTACAGTATAATAACTGTGTGAGCAACAAAATCCCGTTTGCCACTCACACATTACCTCTACATATACTGCCCCAAGTCACAGTGTAGTGGGAATCATGAGGTGTTATGGGACATGTCATGGTCTGCATATACAAATATATACAGGTGATAGGGAACCAGAAACTGGAGCAGCATGCACAGTCAGATAGAAAGGGTCCATGACACTCACATGTACCCCCTCCCTGCACAGCCCAAATAACATGTACACACTACACTGCTACACAGTTCTGACAGTCTTTTAACAATGGGCAGGCCTACACAGACCTCTGAAATGTACAGTTTCCCAAAAAATGTATAGGCATAGGACTAATATCTATGGCCGTTTCCTAGTTACATGTCTGGGGGGGTCTATGACATCACTGGGATGGTATCAAGAATGAATGCAATAAATAATGATACTACATACCTTTGAACCTCTTAGTGCATGACATCTGGACAAAGCATGACATAATTGGGAGACAGAGTGCCAAACACAGGGGTATATTGGACATATTGCTGTGATAAATGTGGACAGTTGCTGGTGTTACCAGCTTTGTGGTAACATATCTTTGTTGAGATCTATGAGGTCAGTAACACCAATGGATGTCAGAATTTACTCACTGCATTCCCCAGAGTATCCTTCCAATTAGCCAAGGACAACAACTCTCTGGGGAGCAGACCAAACATATGAACCACACATCTGGACAGGATCTAGGCCTCTGGACAGTATAGAGGTATGATCGCAGTGATGTAACAGAATGGAAATCCCTTGACAGCTGCCAAACATGTAACTCAGCACCTTATGAACTGCAGTAAGACTAACATGACACTCCCCCACATCACTTCTGGGAAATTACCGTGTATATTCAAGTATAGCATGCACTACAGGGATGGAACTGTAGTGAAAAGCAGAGAGTGGTACAAAAATGCCCACCCAAAAACATTTGTAACACAGTCACAGCAACATACCAGTACCCAAAATGAACTCTAGAGTAGAACGACTGTCTGAACAAACATATCCAAATTGCCAGTCACATACTACACCCATAGCCGACCTTAGGCATAGGCCAACTAGGTGGCCGCCTAGGGCACTGCTCTAGCAGGGGTGCTTTTCCTGTATTTATTTGAGTAGGTAGACCAGGATGGAGGCACCAGGTAGTGTGGTGGGGGGCACCATAGAGCCCTTTTGCCTAGGGCACCAGTTGACCTAAGGCTGCTCCTGATGAGTATTTTACATTCTACACCAACATATACTGGTCCAATTCATAGTGTACTGGGAATCCTGAGGTGTTACGTGGCATTTCATAGTCAGCCCCTACAAGCATACAGACATGATAGACTGCCAGCAGCTGTAGCAGCATGCAGAGTCAGATAGGTAAAGGATGTCTGGCACTCACATCTTCTAATCTCCCTACCCAGCCCAACAAACATCTACACGCAACACTGCTACATAATCTTGGCAGTCTGTTCACAGTGGCAAGACAGATATAACTTTCATATGTACAGATATCCACAGATTTACCAGGGTGTGCAACCATAATCCTGGCCACCACTGAATACCATAGCCAGGAGTCTGCCAGGTCATTGGCATGATAACTGGAGTGCAGTTGGCAATTAATTATATACCATACCTCTGCACCTTGTAGTGCAGGACATCGCATGATGCATTTGTGGGACAGGGGGCTGGAAAGAGGGACATATCACACATAATGGTGTTACAAACTGAAACAGTAGCTGGTTGTTGTAACATAACATCCCTTCTTCTTCTTCTTTAGGCTTTTTCCGGTTAGGGGTCGCCACAGTGGATCATCTGTCCGCTCATGATTGGCAGTGGAGTTTTACAGTGTCGAGTTGCCAGCCCGGTGCCCAACCTTCCACAGAAGGCACACACATGCATACACTCACACCTAGGGCCAACTTAGAGTGTCCAATCCACCTACTGCATGTCTTTGGGATGTGGGAGGAAACCGGAGCACCCGGAGGAAACCCACACGACTACAGGGAGGACATGCAGACTCTGCACAGAAGGCACCCCAGCCAAGAATTAAACCGGAGAACCTCTTGCTGTGAGGCAGCAATGCTAACCACTGCACCATCGTGGCTGCCCTGTAACATAACATCCCTGAAAGATACAATGTCTGAAACACCAATGGATGTCAACAGTTACTGACTACAATCCTCACATTTTCCTACCAACCCCACAAAAAACAATGTTGTTTGAGGAACAGACCAAGCATAACACACAAATATCTGGCCAGTCTGTGAACAACATGCCACTTGAGAGGTACGTCAGAGGCATATCACTGTCAGATGTCAAGTCATCCAGTAAATGCATGGCCAGAGTAACCCTGTCAATTTAGCAACCCTCCATGTGTATAACAGTACTAATGACATACACTCTGTACCCAATTATGGAGCTTTGCCCCCCCATATTGTTAGCCTGTCTCCACATGTCCTGTCCTGTGAGGTATTTCCACCTATTGTCTGTGAAGCTGTAGCCCCCACACTTCCATAATGTCCCCTGCACAGGCAAGGAAAATGCACAAGGCCCACGTGAAGGGACTCCCATATGTTGGAAGATGCAGCAGTGTCCAGGCCCACATCACAACATTATGTGGGCACCTACATAGCTTTATGGCCCCAGCAATACCCGGCAGGATAACATCAACCCCCTCAAGGTAGCCTGAATGCCTGAGGTGGACAGCAACAATACACCAACTGCCATCATAGGTGGAAATAATCGCATAACGGGCTAAGAAGGAACAGGTACCTCATTGAAAGCCATGTCACCTTGTTCTGCACAAGCAAATAAGGTCACAAGTGATGTACCCTAAGGCTGTCTTTGAGTGCAAACTGGAGGCATCCACCAAGGCCAATCACTAGGCCTCCCAGATGTGTGTCTACAATTCCAGAGGCAACACACATATTTTCTCTGTAGTGATGGTCAATAACACCACATACACATATGCCATGGATATAGGCAACCGGCTGCAGACAGGTGAAGTGTAAACATCGCCCCCTATCTCCCCATAGGTACACATGTGCAAGTACAGCACCTGCCCCCCTTCTCTCATGATGAGGAAGCAGATATGAAATGCCTTCTCAAAGGCAACACATAGAGGTCTCCATAGGCCTGATACCATTCCTGGCTACATCCAACATGAACACAGGCATGGGCTCCCAGACCCATTCTGCAGTGTAGTCAACCACAGCATGAGCATCGGTGTCATCCCATTTGCACAGAGGATAGACAGAAAGTTGATAGAAAACAGGTCATGCATTAGCTTTAATGTTCAGAAGTATACAAGTCTGAAACTGAAATGTATCCCATACTGTCATGACAGCAGTCCTCAATGACATGGCCAAAAATTGCAATAATGTACATTTAATATAGAAATATAGTATTAATATCCAATAGGTGATAAATAAAAATATATGGCTCAAATCCCCAAACCAAGATAGTGCAGTGGTCAGAGTCCCAGCTTTTCATGCAGATGCACACAGTTCGAGTAATATAACAGGCAATACAAATTTACATGGGAAAGCAATGCTAAAGGTACTATGTTCACATTAAAATATGTGGTAAGTTATTTTTGTCAGCCAGCCATATCATTATAATTGTATGAAATTAGAAAAATCTTCATAAATAAAATATATGATTATAAGTAATTATGACTATAATAAACAAAGCCATATATATATAACATAAAAATCGCATCAAACTAAAAATCAAATGATAATGAGTTCTTTAAATTTATAATCAATAAATAAAAAAAAAAATAAATAAACAAAAACAATTTAACAATTCTAGTCAATAAACATATAAAAAAAAATAAAAAAAATATTTAAAATTTCTCATTTATGATTTAATTATAATGGTAATGTATAAAATAAGCCTAATTTATACAGAATATAGGTCCTGAATATTCTTTGAATATGAATATTATTTGCTGATATTAAATTATTTTGCTTTTTAAACTTTTACATATTTTTGATTTATAATTAAACAATATTTAATTTTGTAACTATTTTTATGATTATAATGAATATAATGTGTTTTTTTATTAATATAAATATTTATTTTTGAAATAAAATATTTTTATTTTTCTGAAATATTTTTTATTTTGCTTTTTATTATGGTGTATCTATTTATTATTATTTATGAAATTTTATATTAAGTTTAAAAATTATACCTGATAAATATAAGCTTTCATTCATTTATTCCTTTTGTTTAGCTATGTTTTGCTGTCATTTTATATTTTTTGTGGTTCATATTTGCTGGTGAATACTTGTTTTACTTTGTTTTTTTTTTTGCTACTGGACTGCCTCGCATCTGCGAAATCTCTTTATCTGCAAAAACTAATCGCTACCCTACACTAACAACTTTTTTACAATACCTTTGAATTTACTTTTCCATGTCTTTTTACATTGGAAGCTTGGACTCAAAAGCTTTAACCTTCTTTTGAATTTGGAAGAAAAAATATTGGAAACTAGAATGGGTACTTTTGAGAAATTAATGGCTCTTTGCGGTTGACATGTTGGTTATATTGAATAACTTGAAATTTAGAAGAAACCGAATATATATTAAGAATAATAAAACAGTTTGGTCTTAGAAAAATACATAGTGGCAATGTCTTAAATCAAGGATGAATAGCTTTTATGCAATATGAATTTACTATTATTAGCTGAACTTACTTACTTTAAAGCTGAAATTATCTCTAAGAAGGAAATTAACTTCTAGCTCAGTTTTTTTAATTTAAATTACCTTTATAATTCTCTTTTACATATAATTATAGCTCTATGATGAAAACTGAGGAGTGCTTGAAAAAAAAAGAAAATTGACAAGAAAATATAATTAAAAAATGAGATCTTTTATTACAAAAAAAGAAAGATGAAAATTAAAAAACCGCAGGCTAAATTGACTGAACAAAAAAACGAAAATAAACTACAATTTTTCCTCACTATTTGATTCTTGAATGATTTTGAAAATAAAAGTGACTGAAATTTTAGAATCACAATTGAAAACAAAAAATGTTTTCGAAGTATCAGGATTTCAAAAAAAATCTCGGCTCAATGATCCAGCATGACACAACTGGAACAGATCTCAACCAGCAGGAAGCTTCAATCAATAGCACGTGTTGCATTCAAGCATCATCATAACAAAGGGCAGCAACTGCAGACGCTAGGAACGGATCCAATTGCGATTTGGACAACTGCTGTTCAACAAACCCAGCAAAACTATAATCATTTGTTCAATATACCCAACCAAGACTGAGAAAGGGACCTAATCAACACAAAAGAGATTTGTGGCAACTAGATCGAAAAAAGAGGCAAGAACAATTTCGAGATGGCGATCAAAAATGATACCCTTTAAAATTGATGATAGTAGCTTTAGAAATGTCACATATCTGGAAGGCACTGGGAATATATGGTAAAATGCCGTTCTGAGGACTTAAACGAAAGTATTCTAACTAATAAAATTATTGATTAGAATACAGCTAGTGAAGCTATATTTTAAATGGTGACTATATTTTTAATCCTTGTATGTAAAAAAGTAAGTTTATATTTTCCAATAATTAATATATTAAATATATTTTTTGATTTGTGAATTTTATTTATTATAAGTGTTTTTGATATTATACTGTTTTATGGCTTTAATTAGATTTGATATCTATATATAATTTGAATATAAGATAAATTTAATAATTTAGTGATCACAAATAAACAATTATATAATAAAAATATCATTGTCATAAAAAATAATAAAAGAATTAAAGGAAGGATTAAAGATATGGATAAAAAAAAAAGATATATTTAAATATGATATCAAAATATGATGCTAAGCATATTTAATGATATCATTTGTAATGTAAAAAAGTTTAAGCACTATGAATAATCATTTTATGGATTTCACCTGTCTAATGACATCAAATTGGACCTTTTTCACTTTTTGGGATTCCCTTGTCAATAACCTTTCCAATATGGGATTCCATTGATACATAAATCATGGCACAATAGGGATTGGAGATCCGATAGTATCATATGAACAGACTTTACTACAACCGATATCTTTATATCTACAGTACAACTTAAAAGAGACATAACATAATTAAATGAAATTAAGGATACATAACATATTTACTGAATATAATTAATATAATATTAATAAAAATATTTTGAATAATAATATTAATAATATGTATATGGATGATATGGATATTATGGATATGAATCTATATCATAATTTATATTATGGATGTGAATCTATAAAGTTTCTTAACACATGATACTATTTATATACATTTTACATCTGATTTGAAAAGAACTATACTTATTTTTTAACAATTCTAATTAACACTTGAGACAATGCTAGGCAACCAATTATTTACACAACAAGGGGACATCAATGGGGACACCGATGGGATAATGACATATAAAAATCTAGTCATGGTTTCTGGGTTTTAATATGACATTTTTGTTTCTATTTTTTTTTATTGTTGTTTGTATGTTTTTTTGTTCTGCTTTTTAACTGAGTATTTTAACTCATGGATTTCGTTTTTGAAAAGGTTTTTTATAACCAATTTTTCAAGTTTTCCAAGGCAATAGTTATCATCCTTTATCTGACAATAGATAAAATAGAATCTACATATAAATAAATTGTTGTCTCAAAAGCATAATTAAATAAGGAGATAACTGCATGCAACTGCCATGCATGCACATACATGTACTGCATGCATTGATAAAGTTGTTTTTTAAATAAAATGGCAACTATAGTAAGTAAAATAAATTTTAAAAAGTTTTAGAACAATTGATACAATTGAATGATACTGACTAGGGAATTTAATTTAGAGAAATTGAATGATGGATAGAACCAAGTATTAACACATAGAGATGGTGAGTTTAGTCTATATTTAGTTTAAACACCCACTGAACACCGCCATAATAATGCCTGTTAATAATATGGGTAATTTAAGATTTTTAACTACATTTAATACATTTAATACAACATTTAGGGTAATTTAAATTTTAGAAAATAATAATTAAATATTGGAATGTATTATTAGCGGATGGCGTTTGATAGTAGGTGATAAACCCTATTAAAACATATTTAAACACATTTTATTAAAAAGTTTTAAAGGCTATATTGTTGTTGTATTGTTGTAAAGCCTAACTTTAAAATAAGATTGTTGGTACATATCCCTGTCACAATAAGTACTCACAATAGGGTATATATTACGGATACAATATTTTTTTATACAATATTTATCAGGCCAAGGAGTATAGGTTTTATTATAGTGCCAACATCATGCATAACAATGTGGTAGCAATGTGGTCTACCTAATGTTGTTCTTCATTTTATGTGGGAAAGAATTTAAAAAAGAAAAAAGAAAAAAATAAGAGAGAATATAATAGCAAACATAATAAAAAAAATAAATATAATAAAAGTTTGATACAACACAACTTTTAAAATAAAAACATTGTTTTAAATTTTTTTAAATTAGAGGTATTACAATTAGGGAGTAATAGATGTGTCCTCTAGCAATTAATTCTTTGGACCTGAATATGAATGGATATTTCTGCTTTCGCTCCCTGATATTGATATGCATTAAGCATTATTTATTTTATTTTAAAAATACTTTAAACAGAAATAGACTAGATTAAAATGAATATTTGTTTTATTTTTTATTTTATTTATAAGAATTTATAATTTACTTTTTATATTTTTTTATAAATATTTTTGTATATTTTTTTGCATCATCAATTATGACTATATGCCAAGTTTTATATTTTTTGTGTATATATATATTTATTCATTATACCTGTTGTCATACATACAAAAAAAAAGTTCTTAACCCTGAAAGCTTTGTGTTGTTTCTATAAAGGTTATTTTTACTCAACTATCGTGGTTTTTTTTGGATTATTCCTGATATTGGTGCTTTGCTACAACTGAAGTTATTTTTGTCACCCAGAGTAGTGTAGCTGGTGTAAAATGGATGGGTGGGTGCATATAACATGTGAAAACACCCATTTATACATGTGTCCCATACAGTATAGTTACACCCCTTGCTACTGTAATGAAAGCACATACAGCCATGTCATGTAAAGGACATCATATACACTTACTAGATAAAGTCATTAGTGTGGTATATTATGAGAATGAACTGTGGGCAATGGTTAGCAATGCTCTGCTATGATTAGCAGGTTTAACAACACATTTCTGTTGTCCTCACCCCTCTCACTGGAGTTTGAGTGTCCAAATTCACCTCCAAAGTCTGTACAAATGCACAGCTGTTGCTGTATAAGAAATGGACAGCTATGGACCTTCTATACACCCCTGCTACACATCTGTAGCTATCTTCCATATTGTTTTTACCTCTGCATGCCCCTTTTCCACCACTTTCCTTTCACCCCTGTCTCTTTTCTTTTAAAGAATTAGTGTGGGTGTAAGAGTGAGTAAGCGGTTATAAGAGCAACAAAATTACCAGCCCTGCCAGGTCTTGAGCCCAGGGCACTGTACACCACCCACATCCTGCCCGTACTCTTGTCTTCACCTCTCCCCCACACTCACCATTACTCTGAACTGTTGTTCCCAAGTATTTACACCTATCCACCTTTGCAAACTGTACTCCCTGCATCCTCATCATTCCTCTATCCTCCCTCCCATTCACACACATATATTCTCTCTTAGTCCTGCTGACCATCATTCCTCCTCTCTCTAGACCATACCTCCACCTCTCCAGGGTCTCCTCAAACTGTTCCCTACTCTCACTACGGACCACAATGTCATCTGCAAGCAGCACAGTCTACAGGGACTCCTGTCTGATTATGTCTGTCAACCTGTCCATCACCACTGCAAATAAGAAAGGGCTCACAGCTGATCCCTGATGTACTCCCACCTCCACCTTAAATGTACCTGTCACTCCCAACTCAGAACTCACCTCTGTCACAATAGCCTTGTACATATCCTGTAGCATTCTTTTGGATTCCTCTGCCACTCCTGACCTCCTCATACAATACCACAACTCCTCTCTAGGCATCCTGTCATATGCTGTCTCTAAGTCCACAAAGACACAATGCAGCTACTTCCAACCTTCTCTGATTGTCTCCATCAACACTCTCAGAGCAAACATCACATCTGTACTGCTCTTTCCTGGCATGAAACTATACTGCTGATCAGTAATCCTTACCTCCCTTTTTAACCTAGCTTCCACCACACTTTACCATTAACTCATGCTGTGACTGATCACTGTTATCTCTCTGTCGTTACTACAGCTCTGCACATCACCCTTATTCCCATAATCAGTACCCAAACACATTTTATCCACTTCTCATGCATCCTCTCACTTTCCAAGATTACTGTAAACAATCCAGTTAAAAAGACCACTGCCATTTCTCCTAAACACCTCCATGCTTCCATGGGCATATCATCTGGACCAATAGTCTTTCCATTCTTGAACCTCTTCATAGCTATCCTTACTTCCTCCATGATAATCTGTTGCACTTCCTGATTTACCATTCATCCAATCTTCTCTCTCTCTCTCATTCTCTTCATTCAACAGCCCATCAAAGTACTGTTTTCATCTGCTCTACACACTCTACTTGCTTGTGAGTACATTTCCACCATTATCCTTTATCAGCCTTATTTGCTGCACATCCTTCCTAGCTACATGCATCTGTCTAGCCAATTGGTACAGGTCCTATTCTCTATTCTTGGTGTCCAACCTTACATACAACCCTTCAGATGTCCCATCCTCAGCCTTTGTCACCACTCTCTTTGCAATGCCCCCTATCTCCTTATACTCCTGTCTACTTTCTTCATCTGTCTGACAATCCCACTTCTCCTTCGCCAACCTCTTCCTCTTCTTGATGTTGCATCAAGTCCCGTTTTACTCATCTTCCTTATTTGCTTGGATGTAGTTACCCAGATATTTGCTAACTCTTCACTGCCACCCCTTCCTGCCTTAACTCTTCCCTGAACTCAAACTCACAATCATCCTTTCTCAGTATCCACCATTTGATCCATGGTGTTGCCCTCACATGTCTCCCCCTCTTCTTGATCACCAATGTCATCCCACAGATCAACATTCCATGCTGCCTAACTACACTTTCCCCTGTCACCACTTTACAGTTTTCAATCCCCTTCAAACAGGCCCACCTGCATAGGAGATAATCCACCTGTGTACGTCTTTCTCCACTCTTGTATATCACCCTATGCCCCTTGGTCTTGTAAAACTACATAGTCACCACAGCCATGTCCAACCTGCTTGGCAAACTCCACCACCATCTTACCTTCTGCATTCCTTTGCTTAACACCATATCTACCCATCACTTCTGCATCCCCTCTGTCCCCGTCACCAACATGCCCATTGAAATCTACTCCAATCACTGCTTTCTCACCTTTGGGTACACTCATCATCATTTCATCCAACCACTCCAAAGTATGTCTGTCTTATCCATCACACAGGCAATTAGTGGAGCATATGCACTAACAACTGTCATTATTACGCCAATTCCCAGCCTCCTAAATATCAGTCTACCCGACACCCTTATCACCTCCACAAACACTCTTGCCATAATGTTCCTTCAGGTTAACCCCTACACCAGTTCCCCTCCCATACTCACCATGATAGAACTATTTGTACCCGACTCCAATACACACAGCCATATACCCCTTCCATTTGGTCTCTGGCACACACAATATATCCACCTTTCCTCTATCCATTATATCCAGCTAGCTCTGTCCACATACCAGTCATACTCATAACATTAACAGTTCCTAGCCTCACTACCACACTCCTAGCCTTTTCCTCTCTGCCTGCCATATGAGCATCAGACATCCTCCAGTGTATGTCTATGAATGCAAAGGCTATTGTACTATCAAATGACATATTTGTGTTACAGAAATATGAAGAAAGCATCACTAATTTTGGCCCATAGCCCACCATGTATGTGTGGTGTCCTCCAGATGTCCTGACCTAACAGTTTGACATGAATGACTGAGCAGCAAGAGTGTAATTACAATGTGCCATACTGACATAGAACAGAAATGTATATCAGGTATTACCTGTGCATATGAATGCATGGGTAGGTGTACCTGGCTGCCTCATAACTACTGACATGGGATGCAAAATGTCAGGTAAATAAGCTGTACATGTTGTACATTTGTATAATCTTAGTTTCTGTGTATCCAACAGAGTTACACATCTACAGCTACTGGTTGTGGCATTGTCCTGACACAGACATGGGTACTAGAATAAGCATGAGTATCAAGTCAAAATTGGAGAGGTGTCCAACTGTGTTATGACCTTGTGTCCATGCCTACTACAAACAGAAATATGACCACCCACATAGCTGTATGGCCTCAGCAATACCTTATTTGTAAAACCTGTCTCCACCAAAGTGAAGTAATCCCTTTTCTAGACAGCAGCAATGCACAAAATATATAATGGGATGCTATATTGGCAGTACATGGGCAAAGTAGGATCATGCACCAACTGGGCAGCATGTCAACCTTTGTCTGAATGAGTATATTAGGTCACAGGTGGATTACTGTAAGGCTAACTATGAGTACAAATTGGACACATCCACTAAGGGCAATCACAAGGCCATCTTCACATATGTCTGCAGTCTCAGAGGCAACAACCTAACCCACCCTGTAATGGTGGTCAATCACACCACATACATACACACCATAGCTACAGCCAACCTGCTGCAGACAGGTTTAGGGCAAACATCACCCCCCTGGATCACCATCAGTATAGGTGGATATGCACAGCACATGCACCCCACCCCTCATCATCATGGAGCAGGTGCAAACTGCCTAATCAAAGTTAACAAAATCAAGTCTCCTTGGAGCCTGATAACATTCCTGTCTGCATCCTACATGAACCCAGACATATGCTTCCAGCTCCATTACACACTGTATGCAAGCAAAGCCTGAGCATCACTGACATCCCATCTGCAAGGAACACGGCCACTGTCATCCTTCTACACAAACATCAGTGATGAATGGTGGTTTATGCAATGTACTGGCCCTCATTTGGGGGAACATGACACATCAGGACAAGGAATACAATGCATGTCCATACAGTGCTGCAAGGTACAGGGGTATGATGTGTTTGTAAGTGGTGGCTAACGATAGACAATATTCATGTGCTGGCTCTGTAAAAACTCTGGGCAATGTCTGAGGTCCTGTGATGTTTTTCCCTGTTTTATGTCTTCCAGGTGCCATGCAGAGGCAACCCGCATACACTGCTGTGGAGACAGCAGCCATCACATAAGCTGTGATAACACATTATGCTGTCTTTTTTGGCTGTAGCCGGCAAAATCTGCGGGAGCGCAATGCCCTGTGGGTTGATCTTGTCAACAGAGTGAACATCTTGGGCCACCTTGGACTAACATACGATCAGGTCAGGCATAGAGCAACTGATCCGATACATTGTGCCATGCAATGGGCTGCTGCTGTAGTGAGGGACCGTATTGCTACCGGTGGGGGTCCAGCCACACTGTCCCCACTTAAAGCAACAGAGGAGCTCCCTACCAACCTTGGGGTAGCCTCCACACAACCTCAAACATGTGAAACCCCAGTCGTGGAGGTGGGTGGCAGTCAGGCAACAGGTGAGGACTGTGCAGGTAAGGGCAAAGTGCACATTAATGTAATGGGGTAGCAGTGAAACTGTCTTCTATAGAGTCTCTATATGCATATGTCAGTGCAAAATGGATTAGTGGGTGAGGTTTAATAATGCACACAAGTGCACATCTATGGTGAAGGACAGCAAATTGTGTAATATCATAGTGTGTACTGTACCTGTGTAGAAACATAGCATTCATTTTGTACCAATGCCATATGTGAATCTGCTGGGGTCTATATTAGAACACCGAACATTCAAAATGTCGAGTGTTCTAATATTGACCCGTTTTCAACGAAAGCTGAAAATATCAAAGAAACAGAAAACCAATTTTTTTTCTAGGGAAAGAATTTGGTTGTCCGTTTCTGTTGTTTCGGTATTTTCAGTGCTCTGGTAGAAAGTTGCAAGTCAGGTTCAGGTAAGTGTGCGATTGTGTGCATGTGAGGGTTAGGGTGGTGTAGGTGAGTTAGGGTTAGGGTGCAGGTGAGGTGACTGTGTGATAGTGACGGACCTTAGGGTTAGGGTTTGGGTTAAGGTAAGTGGATAGTTAGTGGTGTATGTATACTTTAGTGTAGGGTTGGTGTAAGAGTTTAGGTATATGTGTGTGGATTGCTGTTTGTTTGGTGTGCTTGTGTTGTGTGTATGTGTTATGGAACAGCAAATTTTTTCCCTAGGAAAAAAATTCGCTGTTTTGAATGTTCGATGTTTTGAATTTTTGGTTGATAGGATTTGATATTAGAACACTCGACATTTTGAATGTTCGGTGTTCTAATATAGACCCAATCTGCTGACAATACCTCTCCCCCACAACTACATAAGTCCCTCAGGTCTGCACATGGGACAGCAGCCTGAAGCCAGTAAGTATGGGGTTTTCCTGTTGTGGCTCACACGTACCCCAGGCATGTTAAGGGCATGCATGTGACCATGCACACAACTGTTACACTCAGCCATTGGGCAATATCTGCATGTTCAGTTGTGATGGTGTTTACTGCATTGCATCATGGTGGTCACCACAGGGGCCTATTTGCAGCATATCTGTAGCATACCTCACAACCTGTTATTGCAGGATGTCTGACCAAAGACTGACAAAATGCGGGGACAAAGGCCAAAAACTAGGGTCATATTGTATAAATTAGAATTATACAGTGCATATAAATGGTGTACACACCTGTTAGACTGCCAGGTATGTGTGATATACAAAAGTGAGAGCAGAGCAAAACAGACAATTTCAAAATCCTGCCAACTTGTCATGTGACCTATAACCTGTACAAATGAATTGTAAAGGAAACAAATCTGTTATGGGAACAATTGTAACACATAACAATCATACAACAACCTAGATACATATGTGTGCACAGGCTGAAGCTAATACTGTGTTGACGCAGCTTTTGATATAACTACAACATTACATCTTATTGGGTACACACCTGCCATCAGTTACAGAGACTCTTTGATTAACAGCAAATAAGGGTCAGCTGTCCTACCAGGATTATCCTAACATATACCCAGTTACCTGCTACAGCAACAGACATGGTCCACAAAGAGCTGATGAAGCTGCTAAGGGACCACATTTTTGAGATGTATCAGCCTGGAAAAGGGTACCAAAACATTTCCACAGCATTGCATATACCATGGAACACAGTGCAGACAGTCCTCAAAAGATGGTAAAAATATGGGGCTACAGTGACAATGTGAAAGAGTGGACATCCCTCCAAATTCTATGCAAATTCTACACCAAAACTGGCTAGAGAGGCTGCCAGGAGCCCTACAGCAACAGAGAAGGAGTAGCAGGCATCTCCATCAAGTACTAGGTGTGTACTACATGTGACAACAATTGTCTGTGGTCTCCATATGTCTTGCCTATAGGGTAGCATTGGAAGTTCCTTACACCAAACAATATCCAGGCCTGGGGAAAGTCTGAAAGCAATACATCAGGTCTCCAAAAAGCAAGTGGGAAAATGTGTTATGGTCATATGGGACCAAGGTTGAACTCTTTGGCCACAATTGTGACAGGTTTGTATGACACAATAACACCACTGCGAATCACCACAACAACAACATCCCCATGCTGAAGCATGGTGATGCAAGTATCCTGCTTTGGGATTGCTATTCACAAGCTGGAACTGGGGCTGTAGGCAAGTTGGAGTGAACAGTTCCAAACACTGGTCCCTTGTGGCTCCAATCCTTCTGGTGTCTGCCACATAGCTATGGATGGACAGGAATTCTACCTTTCCACACAACAATGGCCCAAACCATAAATCCAAATTAACAAAAGGATGGCTTCACCAGAACACATGCAATGTTCTGCACTAGTGCTCACACCTACATCCAATAGAAAATATGCAGGGTGACCTAATTAGGGGGTGCATAGGATATGCTCTTGCAATATGACATAGTTGGAGGTGTTTTGCGAGGGAGAGTGTACAGACATTGGCAAGTAAAGATGTGCCATGCTGATAGACACCTTCCCAAGAGGACTGAATGCTGTGATTAAATCAAAAATTGCTTTAACAGAGTATTACTTTAAGGGTGTGCACACTCATGCAACCAGCCTATTGTATCTATTGCACTTACCATATGTTACCCGGAACTGATGTGTATGTTCTTCAGTTGGATTGCACATGTTGTTTGTCATATGAAATGAGGGAAATGTTATGACCTAATTTCTGAGGTCTCATGTGATATTTAATAAAATCCTGGCATGTTAACAGGGGTATGTTCACTTACAATATCCACTGTAAGCTTGGGAAGTTGTTTGAGTAACCACCTTTGTTTTAGCATACATGTACTGCAGGTTATGCAGTCTGCACCTCAAATTTTGACATTAATTAGTGGCGCAATTCCACAGGTCATCCCAGTAATGTATCAGACAAACACAGGAGTTATGGGGAACAGACCAAAAATATGAGCCAGACATCTAGACATTCATCAAAAGTCTGTACAGTTGGAAAGTATGTTCTGTAGGAGTCGCCACAGTGCTATACAGGTGAAAAGCAATAATGTTTACATGGGTGCAGTGTGTGCTAGGTGAAGGCCCATCACCTGCTAACACCACTGATGTATCCCAGAGGTGTACATTAGTAGTAACAGTAAGTGGAAAGGGCTGCACTGCATGATGCTGCGGGTCTGTCCAGAGTGTGTATGTTGTTGTCTGACTGTGTGTCTTGAATGTCCCCAGTTGGCTAATGTAAGGTCTGTGTAATGCCTTTGAGGCACCTCACCTGTATGTGTGTGTGTGTGTGTGTGTGTGTGTGTGTGTGTGTGTGTGTGTGTGTGTGTGTGTGTGTACCAGCAAACCTTATAGTGCAGGTAGTAATTTGCATATGTTGTTTTTTCCTCACATGTGAACATGGTGGCCAGAGTCCCTCCTGCTCTGATCCTGATGTCAGTGTCAATGCAGACACTGACCATGATGATGCTCCTATTCAGGCACAGGTGGGTTTGTTAGGGGCTAAATCTGTGCCATTGGTTGGCATCCCACTTTTGTCAACCCACACACACACACACACACACACACACACACACACACAGTCACAATGCCCACACATACCCCGTCACCAGTGGCAACAGATAATGGAGAGTTGGTGGGTGTTGGCATGGAATAGGCTAGTGTGGTGACTATGGCAAGTGAGGGTGCAGGCACTAGCCATAGCCAGAGTGCTGGTGATGTCCCACACAGGCAGATGGGCAGGGAAGCTCAGAGGAGGATTGCAGCCTGTCATGCATCTGTTGCAAGTGTTACACCAGCAGTCACCAGACACATGTTTCGGGCAGTCATGGAGGCACAGGCACATAATGAACATAACAGCAGACATATATGCAGGGTCAAGGATGAGCACATCCCTGGTGTCCATTGCGATATTCATGAACTGACTGCAGCCACCCATGAGCATACCGAGGTCATGGATAGACAGTGGGGGGGACCTTGGCACTCCTTGACCATGGAATATCTGTGCATTTGGCAGGGGATGGCCAGCAGCCACATGGATGTAGGGCAGCTCCACAATCAGCTGAGGGTCTATGTGGCCATGCACCATCACATTCCTGTAATGGCAGTACCACCAGCACTACTGAAGGGGGTGTGCTGTCCACACCATAATGCAGCAAGCCATGAGCATGTGGTCTTGGCCGGTCCCAACAGAGATGCAGATCCAGCAGACAACAGTCACCATCGGGGAGTAGTACTGCATCCAGACTTGGCCCTGATGGTGCCAATGAGGCCCCTGGCAGGACAAGTTGGTGAACTGTACACCCTGCCATGTATGGCCCACTGCTGTCCAAATTGCTCCTGATTAGGGTGCCCACATGGCATGACTGTGTGCATACAAACACACACATCACCATCAGACAAGTCACCTCCACACACACACTCCACCCCTGCACAGCCCATTTAATGAACACCCCACAAACACACACACATGATGTGAACCATATGGCCCAGCCTAGGCCTCTGGCAAACCCACACCACACCCTGTGCATATTATGATACCTGTGACACATCCCTGTCATCCATACCATTGATGCAGGGACATGCTAATATGGATCTGATGCACAGGGTGAATATAGTACAGTCTAGCTATGTAATACTATGTACGTTGCTGTCTGCTTGCATTTGTTATGGGTACACATACAGGTGTATGTACATTATTAGACAGGATGCATTATTGCTGTTAGTACCACTGACTGAATGTAGTCTGACATGCTGTATTCTGTTTGTGTTCCAGGTGTCTGTGTGTCTGCAGGTTGTGGCCCTGCAGACATTCCCAAGGGGGAGTATGGTAGAGTGGAAATACACTGACCATGTCATAGGCAAGGTACAGCTTTATATGTACATGTACCAGGTGTGTATGCATGCAACAGTGTGTGAGGGACACTGTTGTCAGACAGTGTGACCTTGCATACATACCCCTTGTCACAGACAGGTAGCCTTCAGACATGTCAGCTCAGTGTTGTGTAGTACCACAGGCTCATACATACAGAACAGGTTACTTCAGTACTGTCAGCATGTCCCTCACAAGCGTAACCATTAAATTAACTGCCACAAATTCACCTGTCAATACCCGTTGGCCCTGCCATTTCTTTCCCATACACTCAACCCTGATGCAGTTGATGAGGGCATGCATGATACTGTGTATGACAGGTTTGTGGAATGTATTCCTGAGTTTACCATGTGGAACAGGGAGACAAAATGGTATATCATTTGCATACACACAGTAAGGACTGACACAGAGGATGTGCACACAGTAACATAAACACAGTTGGCAATAGACAGATTAGTAAACCTACATTTTCACCTTGATGTACTGTACTACTACATACACATGACATGCCCACATAGATTATATGCATGGGACATAACACACCACCTCTTACAATATGTAATGTTCTGAATGCCTTCATGGATGGTGAGATAACCCATCAGAAATAAGATGTGGATTCATGTATTGCTCCTACAAGCCTGGACAAGTGATAGCGTAGCAGACGTCATATCAGCATGATGTTTAAGTCAGGTATGATGCCTGATGCTGGCATGTGTGTCACTACACTCACTGTGGCCGATTTAGCAACAATATCACATACATGAGCATTGGTAAGGGACACAGACCACATATAGTTTTCAAACATCTGGATATTCCATAGACATCTGTACAGAGGACTGGTATGGCATGCACAATGGTTTAACATGCTGCATGTGAGGCAGATGCCATTACCATGCTGTATAAAGTAATGCCATCAGGAGGTGGTAAACAGGCATGGATGATACACAAGTCAAAATGGTACCAGCCAAACAGAATATGATCTTCACCCAAAGACACACACACACACACACACACACACACACACACACACACACACACACACACACACTTGCCAGTAATGAGATTAGATCCCCTACCACTGTAGTTATTTCTACTATAAAGTTATGCAGTTATCAGATGCGCCATGGAGCTTACATAATTTCATCTACTCCCAAGATACTTCTTAGGTGAATGTCATCAGCAGGCCTAGTAAAGTAGGGTAATGGGAAGTTTAAAGGGTGGTACACAACTCAAAATGGTATAACACACATAGTATATGACTGTCACACAAGCACTTGCCAATAGTTAGATTGGACCCCTTCCTATCTCGTTAGTTTTACTATAGTGATACGCAGTTATCAGATGTGTCACAGAGCTTACGTAATGTCAGCTACTCCCAAGGCACTTCTAAGGTGAATGACATCAGCAGGCTTAGTAAAGTAGGGTGATGGGAAGTTTACAGGGTGGTATACAACTCAAAATGGTATAACACACACAGTATATGACTCTCACATAAACAATTGCCAGTAGTGAAATTAGAACCCCTCTCTATCTAGTTATTTCTACTACAGTGTTATGCAATTATCAGATGCGCCATGGAGCTTACATGATTTCACCTCATCCCAAAGGACTTCTAAGGTAAATGACATCAGCAGGCCGAGTAAAGTAGGGTGATGGGAAGTTTACAGGGTGATACACAACTGAAAATGTTATAACACACACAGTATATGATTCACACACACACACACACACACACACACACACACACACACACACACACACACACACACACACACACACACACACACACACACATTTGCCTTTATTGAGATTAAAACCCCTGCCTATTTAGTTATTTCTACTGTAGCATTATGCAGTTACTGGATGTGCTACAGAGGTTACTGGGCTGACAATTGGCCAAAGGTGCTGACAACTTCACAGCTGAGGTAAACTGTTACAGGTGCCAGACAGTCTGCCTTCAGTTTTCCCTTAGATCTTGCTAGTTCTTTCCCTCCTGTACTTCAAACAGCCTAATAGCTTTGCACTTCAACAGGTTTTTTTTTTTATCAGTTATTCCAGCACACCTGAAAGCCATCAGCAGTAGTCGTTCATCATGGAATTATCTCCAGTACTTATTACTTATGACCACCCCTCCTGGCATGATTAAAGTGCAGTTCTCTGTGCTTTTGTCCATTAACCTGGTGCACTCGGGCATTCTGAGGCACTGTTACAACTGCCTCATGTACACAGATAACCCGCTCCTCTAAACTCCCAACACTCAGACTTGTGAGAGATACCCCTACATCATCAAATTGGAAGATATGCACTCTCCAGCAAAAACTGGACTAGATGGTCAAGATGAGAAGGGTCAAAACCTGCAACACACCACATGGAACACATAACCCTCCAGAACAAACACTATCACAGCTCTGACATACAAACAATAACCACACACCCACCTTCACAGAGGGACTCAATAGACATTTACCCAAACAGTTGAAACCACCAAGGCAGACACCCACTCAACCACCGCAACACAGCACAGACCACAGTACACATATCTCACCTACACAGTGTGCCCCTCAACTTAAGCCTTAAAGGTCAACCACCTTGCCTGATACAGTAATCATAGGTGAATCAATAGTGAGGCACATAGATGTCCCACTCACTTGGTTGAACATGGAGGAGGTAACAGTCAGCTGCCTATCAGGTGCCAGAATCCAGCACATAACACACCCTGTCAGGTCACTCCAGAACTACTACAAGTATCACTCTGCCATTGTCCATGTGTGTGTGAATTACCTGAGATGCACCTCCATGGACTATATGAAAAGAGACATAGTGGAGCTCTCAGATTATATGGGCACAGCAGGTATGACAGTAGCCCTGAGCAGTATACTACTGTCACCCAGAATGATACAGCAGTACAAACAAAAAATGATTGACTTTGACAATTGGCTTAGGTGTCTGGTGTCACTCTCATGGGATCCAGTATCTAAATGCTTGGGATGACATGATTGACAGACTGTGATGGCTTGCCAGAGATTGCCTGCATCTGTCAAACCCTGGGTTTCCAGGTACTGGCTATGTGTCTTGCCACCCCTATACAACCTTTTTAGGCTGTGTTCCAAATCAAATTACCACCATAACAGCTATACATATATGCAATCAGAGGGTCATGCTGCTCAACACTAGACATCTACATCTCAAGATGCAGCCACTCAAAGCACTCCTCAAAATGGAGTACATTGACATTTGTGCTGTAACGGAGATGTGATTTACAGCAGCAGACAGCACACCTGCTCTACTAGCCTATAACTCATTCCACACCTGTCAGCCCCAAAACATGGACCATGGCTACAAAGGCGGTGGTGTCTCCATATTAATAATGGATATGCACACATCAAGAGTAGTATCACAGCATATGGCATCTGAGATACTTCAGGTACAACTGACATTGGGTAATAGTGCAATCCAGGTCATAGCCTTCTACAGGTCCATTTACATGTCCCTAGACTCTCAATCCACATTCCTCAACACCCTGGAAGCTATCAAGGTCCAGCCCAACACTCTCATACTAGGAGAGTTCAACTGCCCCTCCATCAACTGGGTAAGATACTCAAGCAGCAATACACTGGCCTAACTCTTCCTGGAATTCATCAGTTCCAATGCCCTGGACCAGCTCATTCTGGCACCCAGTACAGGAAGAAACATCCTTGACCTGTGTTGATTACTAACATATGGGACCGTTGCTTGACAGCAGTAGTCAATCGCTACCTTGTCAGATCTAACATGGAGTAATTACCATGGAAATCCGCATTTCAACCACACCCCCTGCAAAGGTAACCACCTTGAAAAACTTCTCCATAGCTGACTTTGGACTCATAAGAACAGAGCTAGCTAACTTCACAGGACGCATGCTAATGGAAAATACCTGCATGACTGCCAAATCATACATTAATGCAGTGTACAAATATGTGCATCGATGCTTTGAGCTAGCCATACCCAACAGAACCATGACACTCTCCTCCAAACACTGGAGGCCAAGCTGGTGGTCCCCTGCCATTAATAACCTATACAACAGAAGGAAAAAAATGTTGCAGAAAAAGGTGTATTCCCAAGAGTGGTGAAACTCCCTTATTAGCTGCAAAAACAATTTGAGATCCCTCATGAAATCATCTAAAGCCCCTTATGACAGCAGAATTACAGCTGACACTGACAGTAATCACACATCCTTTGTTAGTGATATTAAGAACCTCCATGCCAATACCCAGAAGTGCTCTGAGTTACTGTACAATACTACCTCCTATACTGAACGAACTATTGCCAACATTCTTGCCAACACATTCACTGCCAGCTTTACCCCTCTCTCCCCCATAGGGGAGCAATCAGAATGCCAGAAGAATGAAGGCACCCAGGATTACTGCCACTCAGGTTACACCTGCACTGTCCACGGGCAAGAATACAGCTTCCATGGGACCCCAAATTATCCCTGGCTGTGTTTTATATGAACTACAAAGACACCTGGCACCACATCTGTGTGCCCTGTTCAGTCACAACCTCACCTCAGGCTTTGTCCCTTCCAAATAGTGCACTGCTACAGGCATCCCTCTCCATAAAGGTGTGGCAACTACAGACCCTGGGAATTATCAGTCCAGTAGCCTGACAAGTCTGATGTGTAGAGCTATGGAGCACATAATCAGGGATCTGATCGACAAATATATAGGTAATCTCCTAACTCTGGACCCCACACAGTTTGGCTTTGTGAAAGGGAGATCATGCCTGCTCAACCTGGTTGAGCAGGTTGAGCAGGCATGATCAACCTGGTTGATGTCTTTGAGTCAGTCACCAGGGTTGTGTATGACAGTAAGACACTGCATACAGCCTACATCAATCTAACCAAGGCTCTTTATACCATTCTTCAGTTAGGAATTATGGATGAACCCACCAAACTAGGCATCAATCCCTATATCACTAGGAGGGTTGAAAATTGGCTCACAGATAGAACACACCGTGTAAAAGTAGTGAGCTCCAAGTCAGACTGCCAGCCAGTCATGAGTGGAGTCCCACTGGGATCAGTCCTGGGTACTCGCCTGTTCAGCATCTATTTTCTCGGGAGTCCAGGCCAACACAAAGGAACTCTGGCTGATCAAGTTCACATGCATCTGCAGGCTGGGAGCCATCATTAACTCCACAAGTGATGCAGACATCCTACAGAAAGGCCTCACTGAGACCACTGACAGGTGTGGAAACCATGGTCTGAAGCTTAACACCACAAAATGCATCATCAGCCCTTTGGTAAAATCTCAGTTCCCACTAAGTACCACATTGATGGGAGCACACTGAGCACTGTAGGCATAAAAAGAGATCTGGGGAAACAGGTTGACAGTAACCTCTCCTTTAACCAACACACTGCCACTGTGGTCAGGAAATCCTTCTATGTGGCACATCTCATTACCAAGGGTTTTGCATACAGGAAGAAGGAGGTCATTGTCTCTGTGTACTCTTCCCTCATTAGACCATGTGAAGACTGGTAGAAGATGAGTGAAGGCTGCCAGCCTAGTCAGATAGAATTTGATACATAATTCTGGCATTTGAAAAAAAAATTAAAATACAGGCTTGTTTCTTAAATGAAAGAAAACACTGTAAAATGTGAACTTCAAGAATGTAGCAACATTGCCATCTGCTGTAAGGAAAACTAAGCCAAGCATTTCAAATGTTCTTTAAAATTAAAATTATGTTTTGTATGTCCTTTGAAGTTAGAATTTGGAGTCGATGAGTCTGTAGTAAGCTTCCTGCCTATTGTTTTAAGGCTAAAGTTAATGACCAGAATTTACATATGGAATGTCCTTTATTGCTCTAAGTGTCAAAGAATGTAAATGCAGTTATGGTGTGGCCTGGGAACTCCAGACTAGGTGTCAAAATGATGTAATGTATATACTGGGAAAACATAAGTGTCAAACATGATGTAATCTGGGAGGGCCCGGCAGAAATTTTGTTAGGATTTTAAAAACTATTGCTCAGAGAGAGACTATGTACATTTTTGTCTTGATATCCATGTCATCAGCACTCTGCCTGTTGTCTTAAGTAAGTTATTTCAGAAGTATGTTTTCTTGTAGTAATAGCTAGGACATTAGAAGAAAGTTAGACTAAGTTTTTTTTGTTATGTCAGAAATGTACTACTGATTTATTTTAAGTTTCTGTGTGTATCTCTGAACTCTTGTATAGCACTGTGGTGTAGTAGTATTGTCCTGTGTTTTTAGTATTTATTATTAAATATTTAAAAAAAAAAACTTTTACCTGTGGCTGGTTTATGTAGAGATAAGTTAATCTCTAGAGTACATTGCACATTTATAGAGTTTACTGTTGAAGACACTTCCATAGCTTTAGCCCTGGGCTATACTACCAATTGGATAATAATATTTCACAGTAATAATTGGACACCCTTTTAAGGGCCTTTGGGTAGCTGATAAGTATTAGCTGGTGGTGACAGTAATTACTGCCGTATAGTATGGGTAAAGGAACACAGCTGGAGAATCTGTGTCAGCCTTTCCCAAGAGTGTCTGTGAAGTTGTATAAATTCTTATCTCAAAGTGTGCGTGTAAGTCAGCTACCTGGGCAGGGACACGAAGCACTGGTAGGACAGAGAGGGTACTGGAGGTTAGCCTTTGCAGGTCACATGGACATAAAATGTACAAAGAGGCATATTATGCAGAACTTCTATTGGCCTGGAATTTCCAGAGATGTAACAGGGTACTGCAGGACCTGTGAGCAGTGGCAAAAGGTAGCCAAGGCAGGAGACAAGATGAGAGCTCCTTTGATGCCTTTGCCTGTGATTGAGGATGCATTTCATAGGGTAGCTATGGATATTGTGGGTCCTCTGATGCCCCACATTCCACAGGGAAAAAGTATATCCTAGTTGTAGTGGATTATGCTACACGATACCCTGAGGCAGTGGCTTTGTCCTTCATTGAGGCAGAGAAGGTGGCAAATGCTTTGTTAGAGATTTTCAGCAGGGTGGGTATTCCAAACGAAATACTGTCTGACAGAGATGCTGATTTCATGTCAGACCTGCTGGCTTATCTGTGGAAGTCCTGTGGGGTGAAGCACATGAAGACCATCCCCTACCATCCCCAGACTAATGGTGTTGTTGAGAGGTTAAACTCTACAATCAAGTCCATACTACGGGCATTTGCAGATTAGTTTAAGAGGGAGTGGGAAAAATATCTGCCCCATCTGTAGCTTGCTTACAGAGAGGTTCCCCAGGAATCCACAGGTTTTTCACCCTTTGAGTTGCTGTACGGGCATAGGGTGAGGGGACCTCTAGATTTAATTTGAGATGAGTGGGAAGGTGAGTGCAAACCTCACAAGGTGTCTGTTGTTGCATACATCCTAAACCTCAGGGCAAGGTTCAGGGAACTCATGGGCTTGGCCCAGAAGAACCTGGCAGAAGCCCAACAACAGAAAAAGTGTGGTATGACAGAAATGCTTGAGCTAGAGAGTATGCTGTAGGGCAGCAGGTAATGGTTCTCATTCCTGTCAGACAAAACAAGCTGCAAGCAGCTTGGGAGGGACCTTACAAAGTGGTAAGAAAGGTGAGTGATGTCAACTACATGGTGGAACTGCTAGCAGATGCAGGGGCACAAATTGTACCATGTTAACATGATGAAACCTTACCATGATAGGGAGGGCCTTGTGCTGAGCATTTGCAGTGGATTGCAGGTGGAGTCTGAGGGAGATCTGGGGACTGATCTTCTCAGTCAGGCTCAGGCTGACACCTTGGTGGAAGGGGTAGCAATGTCCCAGCAGATATCTCCTACCCAGGTTTGAGAAATCCAAGCAGTGTTGCATGAATTTGGGGGCATGTTCAGTGGGAAACCAGGGTGCACCCACCTGGTGCAGCACCAGGTGCATAAAGGACCCCAACGGCCTATTAGGCAGGCCCCTTATAGGGTGCCTGAGGTGAGAATGACAGACCCTGAGGGAAGAGGTACAGGAGATGTTGGAACTAAGGGTGGTTCAAGAGTCCAACAGTCCCTGGGCCTCCCCAGTGGTGCTGATGCCAAAGAAAGATGGCAGCACCAGGTTCTGTGTGGATTACAGGAAATTAAATAGTCACACAGAGTCGGATGCTTGCCACATGCCTAGGACAGATGAGGTCCTAGAGCAGCTGGGTGGGGCTAAGTATCTTACAGCCATTGATCTTACCAAGGGTTACTGGCAGGTGCCCTTGACTCCCAGTGCTAGAGAGAAGTCAGCCTTTGTGACTTCTTTTGGCTTGTACGAGTTCACAAAGATGCCCTTTGGATATGAAGAATGTCTCAGCGACTTTCCAGATGCTGGTAGATCATATCATAGTAGGAGCCAGAGGGTTTGCCCTTGCTTACCTAGATGATATTGCCATCTACAACTATTCCTGGCCAGAGTACCTTCAGCATGTCAGGGAGGTTCTGGGCAGACTACAGAGGGCAGGGTTGATCATTATGCCAAGCAAACGTCTGGTGGGTATGGCAGAGGTCTCCTACCTAGGACATAGAGTGGGGAGTGATAAGATAAGGCCAGAACCTGCCAAACTGAAAGCTATTCAGGCATGTTCTGCACTTGTTACTAAAATCAGGTGAGGGCATTTTTAGGGACAGCAGGGTACTACAGAAAGTTTGTCCCCAGTTATATTACCATAGCTGATCCCCTCACAGACCTGACAAGGAAGAATAGGCCAGATAAGGTAGTGTGGACCCCAGAATGTGAGCAGGCATTCCAGAAGCTTAAGGAATATTTGGGAGGGCCCCCTGTGTTAGCCAGTCCAGATTCTAGCAAATAATTTGTTGTGCAAGTGGATGCTTTAAACTATGGGGTGGGGGCTGTACTTAGCCAGATTTCTTCAGAGGGAGAAGAGCACCCAGTGGTTTATCTCAGTCATAGGCTCCAACTCAAGGAGGAATGCTATGCAGCTTTAGAGAAGGAATGTCTAGCCATAATGTGGGCACTGCAGAAACTTCAGCCTTATCTGTATGGAAGGAAATTCACTGTTATGACAGATTATGACAGATCACAACCCCCTAATATGGTTAAACAGAGCCAGCCAGCAAAATGCCAAGTTGCTAAGATGGAGCCTGGGGTTGCAAGCATATGATATGTCAGTGCAGCACCACAGTGGGATTAGCAATGTCAATGCAGATGGGCTCTCAAGACAGGGAATGGGGTGAGGTACACTCAGACCTAGCCCTCTCAAGCAGTATTTCTCAAGGGTCACTTGAAAAACTAACTTAAGTTCTCCGGGGGGGGGGTGAGATGTGAAGACTGGTAGAAGATGGGTGAAGGCTGCCAGCCTAGTCAAATAGAATTTGATACATAATTCTGACATTTGTAAACATAAATGTAAAATACAGGCTTGTTTCTTAAATGAAAGAAAACACTGTAAAATGTGAACTTCAAGATTGTAGCAATATTGCCATCTGCTGTAAGGAAAACTAAGCCATGCATTTCAAATGTTCTTTGAAATTAAAATTATGTTTTTTTATGTCCCTTGAAGTTAGAATTTGGAGTCGATGAGTCTGGAGTAAGCATCCTGCCTATTGTTTTAAGGCTAAAGTTAATGACCAGAATGTATATGTGGAATGTCCTTTATTGCTCTAAATGTAAAATAATGTAAATGCAGTTTCGGTGTAGCCTGGGAACTCTAGACTAGGTGTCAAAATGATGTAATGTGTATACTGGGAAACCGTAAGTGTCAAACATGATGTAATCTGGGAGGGCATAGCAGAAATGTTGTTAGGAGTTTAAAAACTATTGCTCAGAGAAAGACTGTGAACATTTTTGTCTTGATATCCAGCTCATCAGCACTCTGCCTGTTGTCTTAAGTAAGTTATTTCAGAAGTATGTTTTTTGTGGTAATAGCTAGGACATTAGAAGAAAGTTAGACTAAGTGTTTTTCTGTTATGTCAGAACTATGCTACTGATTTATTTTAAGTTTCTGTGTGATCTCTGAACTCTTGTATAGCACTGTGGTGTAGTAGTAGTGTCTTGTGTTTTTAGTATTTATTATTAAATATTTTAAAACATTTTACCTGTGGCGGGTTTATGTAGAGATAAGTTAATCTCTAGAGTACATTGCATATTTATAGAGTTTACTGTCTAAGCCACTTCTATAACTTTAGCCCTGGGCTATACTACCAATTGGATAATAATATTGCACAGTAATAATTGGAAACTCTTTTAAGGGCCTTTGGGTAGTTGATTAGTATTAGCTGGTGGTGGCAGTAATTACTACCGTATAGTCTGGGTAAAGGGGCACAGCTGGAGAATCTGTGTCAGCCTTTCCCAGGAGTGTCTGTGAAGTTGTATAAATACTTATCTCAAATGTGTGTGTATGTTAGCTAGCTGGGCAGGGACACGAAGCACTGGTGAGACAGAGAGTGTACTGAAGGTTAGCGTGCCAGCTAGGTTGAGATCTGGATCTTATAGCTGTGCCATTTGGGAGTCTTACTGGGGACCTGGGGAGCAAGGCAGCAACCAGCCCCAGACTGACTGTGATCTCTGTGTGTATTTAAGGGAAATTGAACTTTACTGTGTGTATTTGTTATCCTTTCCTCTCTTATGAGACGCCCTACCTGGTGTTAGTGGTGAGGATTGAAGCTTCTTGATTGCTGGGCCAGGGCATGGACATCACAGACCAATCATCAAGTACAATGGCCCATTTGGCATGTACCTCACTAGATAGGCCACAGAAGTACCTCACAATGAGGATCCTAGGCATTAAACACATGTCGTACACAGACAAACTCAAAAGACTCCAGCTATTCTCTGTCTCATATTGTCTACTTAGAGGCGATCTCTGCTTGACTTGCAAAGCCATGTCTGACCCAACTCTTTTACAAAGGCTACATCTAAAGCCATCCCAATCTCTCTGCACTACACACTGTAGGGACTTTAACCTCATTACTACATCAACACAACATGCTGGAGAGACAGACTCCTCACCCAGAGACTGCACATGCCCTGGAATAGACTTCCTATACATGTCAAGCAAAGCACCTAGATGATCCTGTTCCAGAGATATCTTGATGAGTGGATGGGTAATAGAAAGTTCACCCCAGGGATCACTCCAGTTGCTGTACTTGATGGGTTCACTGGGAACTAACATTAGGTGGCACAAAGGCAAGGCACTTCTATGGGCTAGGCTTGTAATGGCTTCAGGGCCATTAGCCTAGTACACACCTTTGAAACTATAAGGGCAGTGACATCGGCATGACTGATACAGTAAGCCAGTGAGTGGGTAACTTATCAAAATACTTCTTCCAACAAACGTACACAGTTACACACACACTTATACACCCACACACAGATTTCCCAGAGCTGAGAGTCGAACCCCTGCCTATCTAGTTATTTGTACTATAGTGGTATGCATGTATCGCACACGCTACAAAACTTACTAGACTGACAAGTGGACAAAGGTGCTGATAAGGAGAATGACACCAGCAGGACTGATAAAGTATGCCAGTGGGTGGGAAACTTATCAAAATACGTCTTCTTACAAACATACACACTTAGATACCCACACACACATTTGCTAGACGTGAGAGTAGAACTCCACATTATCTAGTTATTTGTACTATAGTGTTACATACTTATCGCACGTACTAAAGAGCTTACTGGGCTGACAGCTGGCCAAAGTGCTGATAAGGGGAATGACATCAGCAGGAGTGAGGCAGCTGCTGGGACACTTATCAAAATACTTCTTACAAAAATACACATACAATCATTTGCCAGATCTGAGATTAGAGCCCCTGTCTAGCTAGTAATTTGTATTAGTGTGTTACACCAATATTACACATATTACAGACCTTACTGGGCTGACTACGGCCAAAGGTGCTGATAAGAAGAATGACATCAGCGGGATTGATAAAGTGGGGCACTGGGAAGCTTTGTGGATGGGAATGGAATAAAAATGTTTCACCTGCAAACAAACACACACACCCTCACTCTCACATACACAACTATCACACACATGCACTCACACACACACACACACACACACACACACACACACACACACAGGTGCTAGTATTGAGATTAGAACCCCTACCTATTAAGTGATTTTTACTATAGTATTACACAGTTATCACATGCGCTACAGAGCGTATATGGTTGATCAGTGTCCAATGGTACTTCTAAGGTGAATGAAAGCAGCAGATTTTGTGAAGTAAGGCAATGTGAAGTGTACTGAGTAGGAAGAGTCTCCTAATACGTGGACCTATGGAGACACAGACACACTCACACACACACACACACACACACACACACACACACACACACACACACACACACACAGGCAGGCAGGTAATGTGATATTATAACCTCAACCTCAGTACTGTTACACAATGGGGCTCATCTTTTATCCTGGCACATGCAACTGTTTGCAACTGGTATGCCACTGTTCACAGCAGGACATCACTGTATGCCATTTAGGGGTTCCATGTGTGTGACTCACTCTGTCTGTGTCCCCCTTTGTCTCAATCTGTATCACTGTCCGTCTCTCAGTTCCCCACATCTTTGTGTATGTCCTATAGCTAGCTGAGGGTAATCCTGTTTGATGTGTGTGTGTGTGTGTGTGTGTGTGTGTGTGTGTGTGTGTGTGTGTGTGTGTGTGTGTGTGTGTGTGTGTGTGTGTGAGTGTGTGTGTGTGGGGGGGCAGTTGAGGTGTACATAGCTGTCTGCATGCATGGACATATATACACACTACAGTCATATATTCTGATGTGGGTTCCAACATATCGTATGATTCTCTAAGTGTAGGAGCATGCCCAGTGTGACCTTCTATAGTTAGGGTGGGACTCCATTCCACAGATAGGTGTACTCCAGTCCAGGGTTTTGTGTGCTACAGCCATACCTCTCAGGTGTACACAGGACTTTCCTTAGAGTACTTGTTTTGTTTAGCAGACATTTTCTGGCATATCTGTAGTCTGAAACTGCAATGTATTGTATCATTGTCTAGTGTCAGACATCCTCAGATCATCACAGTGCTTTAACAGAGGAATAGTAGTTGTATGATGCATAGACCAATATTATGAGGGCAGCTATGTAAATTCTTGCCCAACAAGGCCATTTATGAGGTGCGACTACAGCCAGTGTAGTAACACACAGCTGTGTGAACATTCCAGCAACCTGGTGATATACTGGCTGGGATCTCCTGCTTGTGTGGTATCTTTCTAATGTGCGATGTCATATCCTTGTGTGTGCATGCCTCTGACCTGTACATTTTTTGGCAGGTTGCCCAGGTGTTTGGCTAGCGGTTTCATCCTTTCTACATAAACTTGTGTTTTTATGGCAAGTTAGTTACCTATAATTGAAGTGTGATGTTACAAAATAATATAGACATTACTGTTTCCGAATACATAACCTTCAGACAATTTCCACTGCTGAAAACCCCTCAACCCAACAACTTTCTCAGTATGTAAGAGTGATATTTACAACACATGCCTATCATTGTGGTTTTGTTCCACTTTTCTTTCTGCCCTTGTCCAGACATCATGCTGTCAGAGGTTGGGAGTTATGGGTGTGGGTAGAGAGTGCATTCAACTATGGAGGCATGTCCATTATTTGTAAAAGCAAACATATGAGAAATTATTATTTAGAATGACCACTGGCAACAGTACCACACAACACTTATAGGTTCATAGGTTCATAGGTTCATACTAAGCTATCTGCTCTAGGGCATTTATAAGCCTAGCCAGAGTGTGTTTGGCTTTCGCCACCCATTTTAAATTAATTTTGCTATGCCCTTTTTCGAGGTTAGTATACTGTGCCTCTGTCTAACAGTGACACAGAAGTGATACCCGGGGTAAACCTACTATCTCCCATCCACTCATCAAGATTCCTCTTGAAGAGAGTCAATGAGGGACTCTGCCTAACCTGGACTGGAATTTTATTCCAGAGTGAAGGGAGCCTCTGGGTTATGAATCTGTCCCTCCAGCATGTCCTATTTATTTCAGTGCTGAGGTTCAAGTCTCTCAAGAGCGTAGCTTGATGGGATTTGGATTTTCTGAGGTGCAGCATGTCAATTAATTCCGGGTTGGACATGGCTTTATACGTCAGACACAGATCGCCTCTGAGCAGGCGGTATGCCACTGAGTAGAGCTGGAGTTTCTTTAACCGGGCAGCATATGGCATCTCTTTGAGCCCTTTGATCCTCTTGGTGAGGTACTTTTTGGGTCTTTCCAATTGCTGCAGGTGTCTGGTAAGGTACATCCCAAAAGGGGCATTGTACTCAATTATGGGCCTGATGAGGGATGAGTAAAGAGGCACGATGACCTCCCCTGATCTAGATGTGAATCCCTTCATGATTAAGTGGGCTATATAAAATGTTTTTCTAACCACTTTGGCCACGTGGTTGTCAAATGAGAGATTGCTATCAACTTGGGTCCCCAGGTCCCTAATTACTTCTTCCAGATTAATGGATTACCACCTATGTGGTAATTTGTGGGCACTTTGTTTTTGCCAAAGGGGATGACTATACACTTCTTGGCATTTAGCTTGAGGCCATGGCTCTGGCACCAGTTGTCTGTTTCTATGAGGCCCTTTTGGAGGATGCTTGTGTCGGCTGGAGAGTCGATTATAGCGCCCAGTTTGCAGTCATCTGCGAACTTGGTCAGCCACAGTCCTACCATGTTGGCCTGTACCTCCAAGAAATATATACCGAACAGGAGAGGTCCCAGGACTGAGCCTTGTGGGATGCCACTTGTAACTGGTTTGGAGTCTGACATGGCTCCAGCAATTCTAACCATGTGGGTTCTGTCCTTGTATTCACAAAAGTCTTGGCACCTCTGCTACACATCCTTCCAGATGTCAGTAATATGTGTAACATATTCCACATAACACTGTGACTTCCAGGTATGCCAGTAGCAGAGCAGTGGGTGTCACTGATATGCATAGCAGCTGGCCCTGCATTTATCTGCTCATGGTCCTGTCAAAAACAGCACTGTACTTAGGACAAGATGTCTGCCAGGAGAACATGCTGGCCAGATCCAGACAGTATTAACCACACATACACATAGCTCATTGACCCCTGCATATTGTGGACAGGCAACATGTTTTCATGTGTATTGGTACAGCCCTGCCAATGTGTGCTATGCTGTTATTTCCATGCAAATATATATGTTACTGCATTTGTGTGGGTATATGGGGGGCATACCTCTCCACTGTACACATTTGCACAGACTGTGCTGGTATTTGCTTTACACTTTGGTTCCATTTACCATACTATTGTGCCCTGTCTTGGGGACTGGAGGCATATCAGTAAAGAGCCAGGTCATATTGCACTGGCATACATTTGAGTTTCAGACGTCTTACACTTCATAGCCTTACTGCAACTGTGGGTCCTGCTGTGCTATCACTGTGTGAGTCTGTAGAGGGCTAATTCAACATTGCTGTAATTTGCGTGCCTTTACCAGGCATTTCTCTGTGGTTTTCTACAGCTGACTTGCTGTGTGGATGTGAGGGCTGGTTATGGGAACCCCACCATGACATCCATGCCTGTGACCTATGACCCCCAACTTAGTTATCCTCACATCTATACTGCAGTGGGATTTGCCACCTTGGGTACTACAGCATAGTGTGTGGGGGCCAGTTTTGGCCAGACATTTCCTGGTGGCCAACATAACTGTCAGTTATGTGCTGCTATCCTAGTAGGCCACCCAATTCTCTTGCATGCATGCAGCATTACCATAGATATGCTAGCAGAAAATACTATTCCAATCATTTATTGTTAAGAAGACTGACGTACCTTGTGCTTGCAGCAGTTATGAGGACAGTGCTTGAGGGCTGCCTATGTTTGATGCACATAGTACATTGCCTGTACATGGTAAGTTACAAGTAATGAGATGTGTGTGTCATCCATTTTACTCTGTGTGCGAGTCAGAGAGAGGTATCAGTCCCTGGGGTCCCTACAGTGTCAGTGTGTGTGCTTTGCATTGCCTCTTTGCCAAGACCTGCATACTAGGCATGCCTCTGTCTGCCTATGGGAGCAGGCTCAGGGGCCTCCTCCTGTAAGTTCCTGTGTGCCTGTGGGGACCTTGGCAATGGTGGTGGGCTGTGTGGCCCTTCCCTATGCTGTTCCTGCTGCAGCTGCTTCTGCAGGATCATACTGTGTAGCATTGCACATACTATGAACATGTGTGCACATGTGGCTGGACAGTACTACAAGGCTCCACCAGATATGTCAAGGAAGCAGAACAGTGACTTGAGCATCCCAAACACACACTCTATAAGTATCCTGGTTTGTGCACGTGCCTCATTATGGCATTCTTGTCTGGGTGTGGGTGTGTGTGCATGTCTGATGGTTGTCATCATCCACAGCTCCAGTGCATAGCCAGCATCCCCCACCAGACTGCCATATGGGATGCCCCCACTGGCAAATGCCTGGTACAGCTGTGACAAATGCCAGATGTGGGAGTTGTGATAGCTTCCAGGGCTGCCAGCACACATATTCATGATAATGCCCTGGGCATTGCATACAACCTGGCAGTTGATGGAGGGGAAGCCCTTGTGGTTTATGTAGACCCTACCCTGTTCACCAGGTGGTAATTTGATGTGGATGTGGGTGCAGTCTATGGCACCCAGTACCTCCGGGCATTCTGCTACATTGTGGAAGAGACGCATATTGCTAGTCCTCTCCTCACAGATGTTGGGGAAGTAAATGTGCTCACCAGCATGTGGTAGCATGGCATGCAGGAACTGGTGGAGTACCCTGGATGCAGATGACTGTGAGACCCCCATCATGTCCCCAGTAGGTCTTTAGAAAGTACCTGTAGCTAGAATTCTTAAGGCTACACATACCTTGACATCCACTGGGATGGGTTCCCCTCTGTTGGTTCTAGCTCTAAGTTGAGGCCAGCACAGCTGGGTGATTTGCTGAAGTATGTCCTTGTCCACCCTGTAGCACTCTACTATCTCCAGATCATGTAGCTCCTGGTAGGTTACCCTGGGTCTGAACACTCTTCTCCTCCTCCTTGGTCTGTGGTGGTTGCCAGCATTGTCCTCCTCTCCACTCTCAGCCTCTAGCACATACTGATGGATCAAAGCAATGGCAGCCACTAACATTTTTCCAGTTAAAATTCCCCCACATGTATACACCAATGGTGCAGAGTTTGTGGAAGAAACTAGACTGTAAGGTGTTTCCATACTTTATAGTGTTGTGCTGCAGATGCTGCCTGTATGATTGGCTGACTATGATACATTCCAGCTGCCACCTATATTACTCATGGCTTTGATTTGGCCACTGAGAGTGTTAGAGGCATTATTGGTAATTTGTGTATAATTGCCTTTATTCTGCTGTTGCCCTTTTTTTAATTATTTTTACTTGCATCTCCTCCCATTTTCAGCTATGCAGCCACCTGCCAGCTGTATTATTGTGTGCTTTGCCTGGGCCATTGTGACTTTCTAGAGTCCCATATTAATGATTTATACTTCATTTATCCTTTATTATGCTATTGCCCTTTATTTTATTCCAATTTTCAGTTTTGCAGCCACCTGCCAGCTGTATTATTGAGTGGTTTCAATGGCCCATTGTATGTTGCAGTATCCCATCTTGCTGTTTGCACTGCATTTCCCTTGTTTGCTAGTTCCTTTTTCTTTTCCTATATCCTTCCTGTTTAAGTCCCAGCACACTGCCCAGACCCACTTAGCTAGTGTAAACAGCAAGACATGGCCCTCCCCTGGGCGCAAACACACTCCACAGTTCATGGAATAAGTGTATACAGCCTCAGACACATCCCCATCACTTAGCTGTGTTTAGCTAAGCACAAACCTGGCCAACGCAGCTCCAATGTGCTTACAGCAAGCATGACACATCCCCTTTTCATGTTAGTTGCTCCTCCTGTCTACATGGCAGTGTTAGAGCACCTGCATGGTTAGGTGCAGTGTGACACTTAGAAGAATTTTTTGATTCAGTATAGGGTCCCCTCATTAACATACCCCACTGCCTTACTCCATAGTTACTGCACTACACAAGAGCCTTCCCCCATAGCAACCAGTGTTCCCTGCCATTGTTTTGATTCTGCTTATCATTGACTATAATGGCAAAATGCAGCTTTCCCCTAAAATGGACTTTTCTCATTTATTTTTTTATTTTCCCCACCATCCCATTTGCGTGCCATTTCCCTATGCTTAAACGTCCGAGATCAGCAGAGAAATAATAAACATTTGTTTTTTTTTAAATAATCAGTTTAACATGCCAATGGCCATATTTTTGGCCATTGGCATGCCTACAGGTTAGGGTCCATGCTTTTATTGGAGCTGTCATGGCGCCATTTTCAATTTTGCAGAAATATATTTGGCTAGTAGCCGGATACATTTCTGCAGCTTATACTGTCCTGCAAGGTTACCTACATGCTTCCTGGATCTCTATTTTATCTCATTTGCATGTTTTTCACCAGCAAATGAGGTAGTTAGCATCCCACATGGGCTTTTGTGCAGGAACAGTGTGGGCTTACTCGTGCACGCCAATACAGCGCTTTCCTGGATCACTCGGCAGCCATATTCCATGCATGAGCAGCTACACTGTTCCTGCACTGATATTTTAATTTCTTGAATCCGGCAGTTAGTGTTTTTTTTTTTTTTTTGTTACTGTAACTAATAGTTCATGGAGAAAATAAAGCTCCACCCATTACAAAATATTATGATTGGGTCACTAATCCTAACCTGCTATTATGTGTTCTCAATCTAGATGCCAAGATTCACCTCACAAGCTTTGGTCTTCAGGTGAATTTTTTGGCATTCATGTCTTGAGTGCATAGTAAGTCAGTTAGGGTTACCGACCCACTCATAATCTTCTATGTTATAGTTTCCCTCTTTAATCAAGGAGCATGAATACACCTTAGCATTGTATTTTGGACATTTTCTTACATATTGCCACAGTTTTCTATATTTATTCATGTACTGATAAGTTGTAGTTGAAATCCTAGTTGTCAGAATGATATTATTCTATTCAGAAAATGCAAACCTGAATTGTGACACTAGGACCTGTATTACCAAGAAAAGTTACAAGAAATAAAGTGGCTGTCACATTGTATATCTCTGAAGGTGAACAAGAGACTGTTACCAGGTATTACCTCTGAATTCAAAGTAAGCACGTAACTGTTTGATTTATAATGCTGTACTCTTTCTATCTCTGTTTCTCACTCAATGTGTACATGTGCATGTGTGTCTCTATGTATGTGCGTGTGCACTCATGCACGTGTATATGTTTGTGTGTGTGTGTGTGTGTGTGTGTGTGTGTGTGTGTGTGTGTGTGTGTGTGTGTGTGTGTGTGTGTGTGTGTGTGTGTGTATGTGAGGAAATGGAGTCAAAACATTAAGGGAACTCCAAGACAATGTTTGCATGCTTCCACTATGAGTGGAAGAAAGTGAATGCACTGAGGACGGAATCCCCAAATTGTATTCACAGAAAAGAACTTGCCAAAAACAAACATCCCTGCACTCCCTGATGTGAGGGGCAAGTACCTCACACCCTCAAACTTATACATACCAACTCCATGGTTGCACCAACTAAAAAAGGGGAGACATTCACCCTAAAAGTGAATCACTGGCAGTGATTTCCTATGGAGGAACTCTGCTCGTCCACAATTTGAACCACATGCAACTGAAGCTTGACAATTCAATCTTCTTGCACCAATAGGTTGCCCTACTTGCACAGATATTATTTTATACTGATAGATATTGCAGAATCTCATATTCTGTGGCAAAATATTAACTTAAAGCTGTGTATTCTTCAAATTAACATCGCTAATAAATATAAAATATTTTCCAGAACATTTTAAGGTTTTTCTAAGCTTTTCTAAGTACAGTAATGTCCGTTGCGGTATGCATTACTGGGAACTGACTTCAATTGTTTGTAAAGACAAGATTGTGGAGTTATATAGCTGTCTATAAATGGTTATCTACATTAGACAAAATCAACAGTCCTATAAGTATAATAATAACAGTTTCATCTCTTTTTTTTTTTTTTTTTTTTTTACTATAGGTTGTGCTGCAGAACAGAAATAAGAAAATCCAATGTGTGCTGTATCATAGGATAGTGACATTTTGCACGTGTTTAAGGCATTAAGGCAGCTTCATCTTATGCCTTAGTATATACCTGAGTCATTCTTATATGTTATGATGCAGAACACTAAGTCATGTGTTATTCCTTGGCTGTATAAGTCATGGAAAATAAGGATATTTTTCACATGAATAATTACTGTAGTGTTTTAATTTCTTTTCATCTACATGTTTCATCTAAAGTGTATACAGAGCGAAGTGCATTGTTTTATTGTACAATCAAATATAAACTTAGAATGTCTTCAGAAAAAAATGGAATTTGTATAGCCTGCTTATATTTGCCAATATCATAGTGTAGTTGTGCTTAAAGTTAGTAATATTAAAGAAAGTGAGATGATAGCATATAAAGATGCCACTCAGACGTTGTGCTATGGAAGAATGTTGGAATTTTCAGTCATAGTTTTGTGTGATGTTACTATCACAGCACCGCTGATAGATATTTTATTATAAAACATTAATGCAGATGGCCGTTTACTGGGTAAATCAAGCTTTTCGCATTAGACCCAACATTATACCATTCTGACTGCATGTCACATATGAGTTTGCATTGTAGCTTCATGTTTGTAACTTTGTGCTGTACAACCTGGCTCATGAATCAATACACTGGTTTGTTTGGTAGTACTTCAATGTGTGCTTGTAATACTACTCTTATTATAGTAATAAGAGTATTTTGATATCTAAACAGCTTGGCTGAAAATTGAGAATAATGTGTAAAACAGTATCAGCCCCATAACTTAGCTTTGGAAATATATTTGCCTGTATATGGGAGATGAACTAATAGTTCTCTAAATCTAAGTAACATAGCCTGGTTTCAACACGGTTGAAGAATGACATCAGATGCTGTAACAGGGCTGTCTGTTAATTATTCGTTTGAAGTTCTTGGAAATTAATTAGTTGTTAGAAAGAATTTTTTTACATATTAGTACTTTTAGACCTGATTCATGTTCTGAAACAAAAAAAAAAAAACAGTGCATGTGGATAAGTGCCTTACCTGTGCTACGAAATAAACACTTACATAGATAAAAATCTGACACATTTAAAGAATATTTATTTATTTAGTTAGTTATTGGCATTTGTTTACTAGGATAGTCCACTGGGCTGTTAAGAACCCATTTTCAGTGGAAGTCCGGGGAGAAAAGCTCAGAAAATACATTACATGAAAAGCTCTGAAAATACATTATGTTACAAATAAGAAAAATTAGTATGAACTGTACAAGCTAAGTCAAGGAATTAAATTAACTATAAAAGAGTCAATATACATATGGCTGTATATACATATATACATGCAATGCTAGCACAGATGGGATAATAAACAATCTTAGGAAAATTCTCATAATACATAACTTCTAGGAATTAAAGGTTTGATACCGGAAAATGGTAACTTGGATGGTGAAACTTAAAACATAGTATGGTGATGAAGCTTCAGAAAAAGGTATGCAGGCATATGTTACAAACTGAGGAAAACAGAGTGATTAAGAAATGATTATAAGAATGTGAGAGGAGCAGTGGGCGTAGAAGAGCTCAGGATTTAAAACTAGTTGGTGTGGAGCAGTTACAGCTCCATATGGAACAGAAGTAGTTATGTAATGAAGTTTTAAAAGATGCAAGGTTTTGGTTGGATCTACCCATTACTGGAAGGGCATGCCAGTTCCTGACAACTGAATATGAATATATATAGAAGTTGAACTACAGGTAGTTTGGGTTTGTGTATAGGTTCATAGGTGTTTATTAGGCTAACAACCACAAATGCCTTTTTAAGCCTAGCCATGCATCCCAAATCTCTGACAAGTTCTAATACCTTGAATAAGTGTAAGCATGGGTCTGGGAGATGAACCATTTACAAGTTACCTGTTTGCATTAGAGACATAGGTGCCAAACCAGGGATGAATTTCCAGTTAACCATCCAATTGTCCAAGTTGCACTTGAATTGGATTAGGGAGGAACTCTGCTTCACATGGATGGGGAGCCTGTTCCATAGATGGGGTAGTCTCTGGGATACATACCTCTCTCCAGCAGGTCCTATGTATATCACAGGCAAGGTTTAAGTCTTTAGAATGGGTAATTCTGGTAATGTTTGTTTTGTGGGCATGCAGGAGGTCCATCAGAGTGGGGTCTGACAATGCCCTGTATGGCATAGATCTCCCTCAAAATCCTGTAGGATACAGAATTCAGGGATAGGGCCTTGAGGTTGTCTGTATAGGACATATTACTTATGCCCTGTATTCTTTTAGTGAGGGACCTCTGTGGACGGTGCAGTTGTTGGATATGCCTGGTTAGGTACATACTAAAGGGGGCATTGTACTCAATTATAGGTCTGATGAATGCCAAATACAGTGAAACAATGACTTCTTTGGTCTTAGATGCCATACCTTTGTTTATAAGTTGTGCGACACAGAATGATTTCCTCACCACTGTAGACACATGATGATCAAAGGCTAGATTACTATCTATGTGTGTCCCTAAGTCCCTGACTATTGGGTCAACACTAAGGGGTGTGTTGTCAATGTGATAATTGCTAGGGATGGATTACTTCCCAAAGGATACTATTATGCATTTCTTGGCATTTAGTTTTAGTCCATGACTCTGACACCAGTTGTTTGTCTCTGTCAGCCCCTCTTGGAGAACATTTGTGTCTATGTGAGATTCAATGACAGCTCCTAATTTGTAATCATGTGCAAATTTAGTCAGCCAGAGACCACTGACATTGGCTTTGACTTCTGAGAAGTAAATGCCAAAAAGGAGCAGACCAAGGACTGAACCCTGAGGGACTCCACTTGTGACTGACCTCTTTGTAGAGGTGGACTTCCCAATTCTAACTTCCTGGGTCTTGTCTGTGAGCCAGTTGGCTATTCACCGGGAGACATATACCTAACCTGTTAAGTTTGTCAACAATCCCTGAGTGGGGTATTGTGTCAAATGCCTTGGCCAGGTCAAGGTAGGCAGTGTGAATGATTTTGCCCTCATCCATTGCTTTGGTGATCTTCTCAAAGAAGTCCACCAGGTTCAGTAGGCATGATCTGCCCTTGATAAAACCAAACTGGGTTGGGTCCAGTGTCTGGAGGTTTACTATATCTCTATTAATCATCTCCATGATAATTGTTTCCATGGCTTTACATATAAGACAAGTGGGATTTATGGGTCTGTAGTTTCCAGGGTCTGTAGATGTCCCTCCTTTGTGCAGAGGGATGACTGTTGCCTTTCTCCATTCATGAGGCACAAAGCCTTTTGGAGGCTGCAGTTAAATACTAATTCCAGAGGGCCTGATAGGTCATGTTTTGTGCTATTTAGAAGGCATCCTGGGATATTGTCTGGGCTCATTGATGCAGTACTCTTGGTCTTAGAGAGAACATTAAGGACCTGTTCCCTAGTGATAGTAGGGGGAGATATATTTGATGAGATTTCCTGAGTGAAGGTTGAGGGGGAGAGAGGAGTAAAGTTGGAGCTGAATTTATCAGCCAGGACGTTTGCAATATCTTCTGTCTCAGTATAGGTGGCTCCATTTACAATGAGCTCTGCACACAATTGTATATTGCCTTTGAGGTTGAGGACATAGCTAAAGAATGCTATGTGGTTGTCCTTGCCCTGTATCTGGAGTACAGCTTGATTGTCTGAGCTAAGTGATCTTTCAGGAAGGTAGTTGCTGAAAAGAGAGGAGATGGTGGGACAAACTGAAGGTCTGTATACCAGCTTGTGTGCAGCTGATATAGCTGTAGGTAGGAGAGATAGTGTGGTAGTTCAAGCCAATTTAGAGAGTATAATGCTATACAGTGGTGGGTGGAATAAGAGGCATTAGTAGCGAATCTAGTGATTTTGTTATAACAAATTTCAATATTTGATTTTAGGGCAGATCGTAAGTTGGTGAGTAAAGGAACATCACAGGTTAGAGAGGGTAGTAGATATGTGAAAGCAAGTTTTTTTTTTTAAGTAGAAGGGCTGAAAAAGTATTTGTGTCTGTACGGACACAGAATAATCTAAAAGCAACAAAGATGGTGAACTCATACAAGAAGAAACATATCACTTAATAATTGGGTAGTAATGGGATCTCTACTGTAGTCATCCTTTGTAGTACATAGAAGCTAGATGTTAATTGGATTTATTATGGTTAACACAATTATAAAACTATTTCCAATTATCATCTTTATATATTTATTTGTTGTCTGTTTATTTATTAATTTGTTATACACCCAGTGGCCTGGAATGTTCCTGATCCTTTTCAGCCTTGGCCCAATATATGGGGCAATTTGGAGTAGACAGTTCAACCAACATGTTTTCTAGAAGGAAACAGAGACTGATATAGGAATAATGTATGTGAACTGTGGGGCAGAAAAAGGACAACAGGAATAGCTATCAGTCCTATAAAATTAAACTCCATTGTGCCACCTTTGTTACCAATTAACATGCCTTGTATAGAATTTTTAATTAGAAAATTGCTTTCTAACATTAAATTGTGAATATTAATCTCACTTTCTTTTTAAATTGAAAATAAGTATTGAACATATTTGTATTGATCAATTATTTCATATAGATAGTTACTGCAAGGGTTTCAGGTTATTGTAATTTATTTCTCTTGAATGTGTTGACAAGCAATAATAGCAGACTCTGTATAGAAGTAATTTCTTCCAGTTTCTTGCAGCAGATCATGTCAAAGATATGCAGAGATAAACATGTCAGGAAGTTACTTATATTTCAGGTAGATTGGCACTTGACAGAAAAACATGACTTTATTCAGATGTATCTAATGGTAGACACGGGATAATTCGGAGATAGTATCATTAGAAAAAGAACACAGGAACAATACAAGGCAAATAGGAACAATACGAGGCAAGCGGTCATGAGAACCATAGGATACTATACATACACATGCTTAAACAAATGCATTTAAAAGAGGACTTAATTAACATAGTATCTAAAATATTAACACAACTTCTAGGAAAGCAACTATTTGGGTTAAATCATGCACTTGAGCTTCTTCAAGAACTGTTTGACAATGCAGTGATTTAAAAAATTAGTAAATTATTTACCAATATAAATATAGATAGATATATGTGCAAACATGTTCCAGAAATAATACTCATTAGATCCTAAATAAAATATAAATGTTAAATTTTAGACACATTATGATCTGTACAACAACAACAAAATGCCAGAAATAAGAAATCTGCTGTGAATGTGTGCAATCATTTCCAAAAAAACTGTTCTACATAATATCAGTTGTGGGATTTATGTGCTCATTTTGTAAAACCTGACACACCACCTACTATGCTCTTCATAATTAACTATGATTTGACTGGCAGTGAGACCCATGATGTTATTTGGAAAAAAAAAGCCACATTTCCATTATGCAACCAACAGTGAATAGCATTTGCATTACAAAAATAAGGCTGCTTAGCCATGGACTAATTATATAGACCTTTGACAGACTTCCAGGTCCCACCTGTTTTCATTTAAGTTCAATCTATTAGCCAAATATCACTTTCCAAAAGCTGTTTAATGTGGTCTATAACAAAATTGAAAAAAATGCAGTGCCTTGTTTACTCAAATGGATTCTGTCTTTTATAAAGAAACTGCTGCTGTTGGCAGACATTGGGCAGAATAAGAAAACGTATACATTATATCCAGAGGATTACTTGGATAATCAGTAACTAAATGCCTGCTAAAGTCTTCAGAAATAAATCAGTGATTAGTATTGGCCAGGCTATAATTCACAAAATGAGGGAACAATGTTATAATTCAGAAAAAATAGGGCAGCAACTATGATTTGCTTTCTGCCCTACAATGTGCTATAATACAATGTTAAAATGTATTAACATTTGACAAATTATTTCAAGTTTTGGAGTCTAACTCTTGTCTTGGAAGACAGAAAATCAAGTATTTGTCTAGGTTGCAAAATTTTCGAGCTGTTGTTTTTGTGACTGAATCCCTCTGTGTTTGTATTTCTGCATGTTTTGGATTGGCTTTAAATCATAAATAAAAAAAATAAATCCCTCTCCCATTTAATGCCATTTTATATTTTTGTTTAGATCCTTGAATCTATATTTTATGATGCTTTCTCAAGGTTACAAAAATGTGTCTTTTTTCTTATTTATTTTTCACTGGAGATTCAGGTAAGGAAACGATACTAATATCAATAGTTATATCAGGATATAACACTTGGACTTATTACAGGGATAAGAACCTTGACTATAACTTGATAAACCACTGGGCCTTAATGGAATGGTACCTGTAAAACCCATTCTGAAAGAACGGAGCATAAACATAAAAAGTAGAAACAGCAAGAGGGAATAAGCAGAACTTATTCCTGCTACTTATAACTTTGGAGTACTACCATCAGAGGGACCTGTCTTCATTAGGCATGGAAGAGGAACCATTCCTGATCAGCATGATTGGTTGAAACCTGTTTAAAAGTTTTGCTTTGATGGGAGTGAATAAAGGATCTGAAGACGGTTTTACCGAAAGCGCTTATCTTATGTTCTCTTCATTTGTTTTGCCTTTTAAGAGTTTAATTAAATCACAGATTTTATCATGTCTATGGTGGTACGTCTGCATTGTTTTCTACTTTGGTTCTGTTTTGGCAAGACAAACTTCAGCAGTGTGTACTTATTTTTTGTTTTATTTGCGCTGAGTTTACACAGTGCACATAGCACCACTGCTGTTCACTGCAGTTTTAGAAAGAGGCAAGTGTTCCTTTTGAGACTAATGGCTATCAAAAGCAGTAACAAACCTTGTAACAGGTTTAACAAATCCACTTTTGGGAATTGGCTTAAATGCTACAGGCCATTTCCAACCTTTAAATATGCCTATAAATGAAGACATTGATGTTGTTTACCCGGAAGTTGACAATGTAGCATACAGACTAAAATGTCTTCAATGGCAACGATTTCATATGGAAGCTTGCCTACACCATCAAGTAATACCGCTGGGCCTAGATGCATGCTGAGCTATGGTAACACTTTTCCTTCACTTTTGGCTAAGTGGCAGGCAATAAATATAGAAACGAGCTTCAAACATGAAGCTTTTAATAGACTTCTTCAAACCGCAGGAAGATGAAGTAGTGGAAATAATTAAGCTGAAACAGGAAGAACTCGAGTGTATGAATTTATCTGAGTCTTGCTTTTCTAAACTAGATAATTTACTATGCAAACTAGATGCCTATGACAACAAATTAAAAAGTATTAAAAGCCTCAAACTAACAAGAGACTTCAATGATTACAAGAACAGCAAACTCTTTAATTGGCCAAAAGAATGGAAGACTAATGCAAGGGAAACTGCATTAGATACAAATAAAAAAGATAATAAAGTCAAGGTGAACTGAGCAGTTGAGAATACACAGATAACAATGCCTGAAACTGGACATTTTGAAACACCTAACTTAAAAGCTAACTTAAAGGAAAGTACTAGTGACATGCAGTGGCAGCTGGTGACTTCAAATCAAAGGGGAGCTGCAGAAGACAGCTGAATGGGTGGGGTCAGTGGGAATGGGTGTCGCCAACTAGAAAGGGACGGGGCTATGCTCAAAACCACAAAAACTGTAACTTTAATTAAATACGCTGCCCTGGGTGCCAAACCATCATTATGAGAGTCCAATCAAGACAAAATGAAGTGTAGAAGAAAAAAAATATTTCAATACATTGGCTGCATGACAGCTTACTTAATATCTAGATGGAAACAAAAAGGTTGTGAGGCATGAAAAAATAAATTACCTTTTAAATACATTACTGGAATGCCAGTCAAAATCAAGTATAAAAAACAAGCAGCACTCAACTCAAACCACTTCTCCTTGCACTCTAGTTCTAATTATAATTTATATTCAGCTTTATTAAAGTACCAAGTAACATGCTGAAAGTAGCAATCTCTCTGATACCCCTACTTGTAAAAATGTTTGTTATCCAAAAAAGACCTGCTGCCTGAAAACAACTATCTACTTGTTTCATGGGGAAAACATGATCAAAGTAAAACATGAAAAGCAAACAAGAAACAAGCTCAACATACATTGCTTAAAGGATTACTGCACAGGAAATGGACCACACATGATAGACTGGCATTCTGTTTAGTTTGCAGGTAAAGCCTGTAATGAGCTTCTTAAAATAATGTAATCCTGTCCTTTATTACAAATTCTGTCATATGCATTTCAATACCCAAGGCTTATACGTTATCTAGTTATGTAAGTATTCTCTGCATGGCAACAACAGAAAGGCTTTCAATGTTGGCAATTCTTTAACAATATGCTTATTAAAACTTACTTGCATCTTACAATCTCAGACAAGCTTACCTGATGGTCATTAAAGCATTGCTATTTAAACACAGAGCAACAGGCACTTTCTGAATAATAATAAGCATAAATCAACAGTATAAAAATATGACAGAAACCAGAACATTCTGCAAAATCAAGGACAGATGAAAAGCCACTGTAGTACTTGTGTCTGCCTTGGATGGGGGGATACTCTGTACATTTACACTGCATAACTGCTCCTTGCGTTGCTTGGACACATCCAGTGTCACTACATGGGGGAGTGGGGTGCAACAAATAAGTCACAATTTGAAATGTCTCTGGCTGACTGCGATGGCCCTGACACATTTGCCATACCTCTCAACCTCAGAGCAAGAAATCTGGACAAAGCCATACATAGAAGTGGGACAAAGGCCCAAAAATAAGGACATTTTTTAAATATTGTTCTTATAAACTTAGAAAGATAACAGAATAGTAGGTCTTGCATTAGTATGAATTTTCTGAAGGGTATGAAATCTGAAACTGAAATAGCTGTCATTATTTTCTAACTTCAGTCTTTAATGATTTACCACTAATTTTCCAAAAACACAAAATTTTATGAAAAATAGACCAAAAATGTGATGCAAAAATATAAAATAGTCAAACAATACAGCTGGGAACCTGTCAAAGAAGGGACACTTTTTAATATTAGTACTGCTAACTTGAGCAGCTGACAAAATAAAAGAATCTACATACATTTCTGAAATAAAAGTAATATATAACTGATTATTACAGTTATTTATTAATTGTAAACCTTCCATGTTTTCTTCCAAAATTGCCATTTTGCACAGGGATTATTAGGGGAAGAGCAACATTTTGAGCCAAAATCAGGGACAGTTGTGAGGTTTGGATATGCCTAATTCTATAAAGCAATTTGTTTGCACATACCTCTCAACCTGTTAATGCAGGAAATCTGGACAAGGCCAAATATACTGGGGGAACATATAAACAGTACTAAACATTGCTCTTACATAAACTGAGCCAGTTGATAGAATAACAGGTCTTGCTTTAGCATGCATTTTTCTGAAGGTTATGAAGTCTGAAATTCAGTGTCTGTCATTATTTAGTGACTTCATTCCTAAATGATTTGCCAGAAAAAAACACAAATGTTATGAGGAACAAACCAAAAATAAGAAGCAAAAATCTATTCATTCTGCAAAAATCTGGACAGTTGAGAGGTATAGTTCAGCCAGGGCTGACTTTGAGTTTGCTGACCTTCCTCCCTCATAAAATCATGATTGAATGGAGTCCCCCCCCCTACAGCCATTCCAATGAAACATTACTTGGCTATTACTAATGTGCATACTGCTTTACTTCTGCGCTGATTTGGACTTCATTTGAAAGTTTTATTTTGCATTTTACAGCGCACACACTAATAGATATCATATCTGCTAAACAAAACAATGCAGTCTCACAATGAAAACAGACTTAGCATTAAAACTTCTCTGCCATTGAAAATTCACATTCACTGAAACAGCATTGAAACCCACATTAAAAAAATACATTTTGCCAGTGGCAGATAAAGATTAACTTTGGGTTTGGGCTGTTTTCAAATCACAGGCCCCTTGCACACGAAACATACACATGCTCTTTCATACACCTTCCTGATTGTATTAAATGATATTCCTTGTGTAATGCAGTACAGTTTTAGAGGGTGTTTTAAATTTATTGTTTTGAAAATTTTCCAGTAAAAAAATGAAACAAAATGCATGCACCAGTAATGACAAAACTGCCCAATTCAGAACATTTCCATCATAAAAGTCTTCTCAAACTTCTACAGTCCACTAGTATCAGTACATATGCGCAATCTCTGAAGAAGTAAAAGTCATCTAAATAATTCCACATTAAAGAGATCTATAACTAATGAAGAGGTTGATGCTAGCAAACAACTATGTATTTCATTGTTTCATCTACAAATAAAGTGCCTGTTACCCTTGAGGAATAAATCGCCTATGTTACACTAGAAAAATGATAAGCTAAAAATATTGCAATAGGGAATGGATGGCAAACTGATAACAGGTTCGTTGTTACTAGGTATCTTCACCAAAAAGGAGTGCAGCATCCACCCCCTTTGCAATACAGTACAGTATCAGCAATGCATCTATCTACTGTGGGAGTATAACCCACAGCCTTCTGCATCAAAAGCAAATATACTACCGGTTGTGCTATTAACAATGCAAGCAGGCTCAGCATAAGCAGCACTAAACTTTTTCTGCCCCGCAGCTCCCAGCTCTTTGTAAAATCTACTCACTCAGCTGTATCTCTGAAATTTGCAGCACAAAGAAATCTGGAAAAAGCCAAGGTTTATTGGGGGACAAAAGCCCCAAAAATAGGGACACATTTTAAACACTGCTTGTATAATGTTAGAAAGTTGCTACAATAAAATGCTGTGTTACCACTATACATTTCACTGCCAAGCCTTGAACCCAGGACCCTGTGCAAAACAGTCAGAGCAACATACCCCTATGCCAAATCAGCTGATTTGTGAAAGAGGAAGACAGAAACTTAAATGGCTACCATTTAGTGAATTCAGTTCTCACCATAGCACAGCTGTCAACCTCTTAGCACAAAACACCTGAACAAAGCAAATAATGGGTGAATACAGCCCCCAAACATTCATTGAATTCAGTTCTCAACATATCACTCAACCTCTTAGCAAAAAATACCCAGACAAAGCCAGTAATGGGGGAATACAGCCCCCAAACATATTCAGTGAATTTAGTTCTTACCATAACTCTCAACCTTAGCACAAAAAACCTGATTGAAGCCAATAATGGTGGAATACAGTCCCAAAAATAGGGACACATTCCAAATATCCATCTTATAAACTTAGAAAATTGCTAGAATAAAAGCTTTTGTGTTACCATGTACTTTCTGAAGAATATGAAGTTTGATATTCAAATGTGTGTCATTTTTAACATTTGTTAACCAGGAAATTCTTACTTGGAACAAAAGCCAATTTTTAGCAGAGGCCCAGGGAGAAACACTCCAGACAGGCACATGTCTTTGTAAGATGGGAGGACACTAGAGGAAACCCACACAAACACAGGGAGGGCATGCAGACTCCACACAGACGGTGAGGCACCCCAGCCAAGAATCAAACTAGAGAATGTGTAGCTGTCAGTCAACAATGCTACCACTGCACCAATGCACTACTGACTTTGCAAGGACACAAAAATACAGAAACCACAGATTTTATGAGGAACAAAACAAGTGTGAGGGAAAAATCTGCAATTTATTTTGACAAATGGTGGTGGGTAGGGAATTCAGGCTCTTGACACCTGGGCCCAAAGTACAGGGTTCAAGCCTGTTATCTACCCACCACCATATAGCACTTGGGAGCATTTCACACACACACACACACACACACACACACACACACACACACACACACACACACACACACACACACACACACACACACAGCTGTCCCCCTCCATTCACAAAATGTACCACCAGCTTCTAAAATAAAACTCCACACCGAGGCAGGCAGAGAGTAAACTACAACAATTCATAGCAGCCAAGTATCAGCTGTCTATGTTTGTGTTCACAAACAGCTTCCACAGCAGCAGCCACGTATTGGCTGACCCTCCTGTGTTAATGAACTGCACCAGCTTCTAAAAATAAAATACAAATCCACACCCAGGCAGAGAGTAAACTGCAACAATCCACAGCTGTTTGCACAGCCAGAGAGTAATTCACAGCAGCAGCTGAGTATCGGCTTTCTCTATTTGCGCCGGAATGCTCACTTCTAGTTCCCTGTGTTCTGTTTGAATGTACCAAGACTGCTGACCTTGCAGTCTGATCCCCTTCCAGTTTATGCGGTTAGCACTGCATAGACTTCTGGAGCATGAGCAGTTTGCTGCCTTCTTTCTGAATACGGACTGGTAAGGCAGCAGTCCGGATTCATTTTCCATGTGCAGGTTAGGAGGATTAGGACTGTACCATTGTGGTTCACAGCTGGGGGGGGGGGGCTGCAGTCCTGTAGCACGAGCCACCACTGGTGACATGGCTGCAATTACACCAACGACCCATAGGGGAACAACTCTGGATGTTAACTCCCTGACTTTAAGTCAGGAAGAACATGATTCTAATAAAGAAAAGGGAACTGAAGCATCTACATCTAAAGAAGACATTTCTCATATGGAAACTACTTCAGTAGCCACTAGACCAAAAGAAGGGTTTCAGCACTTTTACAAAATCTCCCTTTGTTATTACAGATCATCAATATACACATGCTGAGATCAGACAGCAGGGAAAGGATGAAACGCAAAGTGCTATAATTAAAGAAAATGGGACTGATTCCTTGGTTTTCAACATCTGTAAGAGTGCGCTAACAGAGACTCAGATTTCAGTCTTAGAGAGGGGTCTTTCCTTTATCCCCTCCATTAGATCACCACAAAATGAATTTGTGACAGAAGAAATCAACTGGATGCATAAATACATTTAAGTACACTTTTATCTGCTCTTTTTCATATAGTACTGTATTTAATTTATTTATTTGTGTTTTTCACTGAATATTAACTCAACTGAAGTTGTGGCTGTCTCTCTACAGAGTACTTGTTAGAATTTCTGTGTAGCCATTGATAGCAGTGGGGGGTAGTTTCACATCATCACTGATATTCTGCCCTGCCTTATATATGTTCATAGGTAGGTACTAGGCTATCTGCCCAAGGGCATTTAACAGCCTAGCCAGAGTGTGCCAGCTTTCGCCGCCCCATTGATTAATTAACTGATCCTCTGTCAGGAAGAGCCAATGAAGTGATCCCAGGGGTGTATTTTCTATTATCCATCCACTCGTCAAGGTTTCTCTTGAAGACTGTTAGTGAGGTGCTTTGCCTGATGTAATTTGGAATTTTGTTCCAAAGCATGGGTAGTCTCTGTGACAGGAATCTATCCCTCCAGCATGTTCTATTTATTGTTGTGGCGAGGTTTAGCTCACTAGAGCGTGTGGCTTTCAGTGACTTGGATTTCTTTAGCTAGAGCATGTCCATCAATTCTGTGTTGGACATGACTTTGTAAGTCAGGCAGAGATCACCTCTGAGTAAGCGATATGCAACTGAGTACAGCCGTAGTTTTTTCAGTCGGGCTGCATAGAACATATGTTTGAGGCCAGTAATCCTCTTTGTGTGGTACTTTTGTGGTCTTTCCAACTGTTGGAAGCGTCTTGTGAGGTACATCCCAAATGGGGCATTGTACTCTGATGGGTCTAATGAGTGACGAGTAGAGGGGCACTATAACCTCTTTATTTCTAGATACAAACCCTTTAGTAATTAAATGGGCCACATAGAAGGATTTCTTAACTACTTTGGCAATATGATTGTCAAAGGAGAGATTACAATCTACCTGGGTCCCCAGATCTCTTATTACAATGTGATATATTTTGAGTTTTCTCTGCTTAATATCTGAGCTTTGGCTGGCTAACATCTACCTGAAATCAACTGGGCATATATGTGAATTTAAGTACACTTTTATCTGATCTTTTTCATATAGTACTGTATTTAATTTATTTATTTGTGTTTTTCACTGAATATTAACTCAACTGAAGTTGTGGCTGTCTCTACAGCTAGATCCCCACTCACCCTCCATGTTCTTGTTTTGGTGTTAATGTTGGTGGCTTTGAAATTGCCTGCCCCTCTTGTAGATTTGTATTTGGATACTCCTTCTGGGCCCATCTCATTTGCTCACTCAGCTGAGTGCAGTGAGATCATATTCTGATTTCAGGCACTCCTACTGTGTACAAAGAGAGCATTTGGGAAGGACAACCCCTGTAGCCTATTAATCCTGCTCTGTTCCCTCCCTAAAAAAAAAAATAAATAATAAATAAATAAATAAATAAATTATATATATATATATATATATATATATATATATATATATATATATATATATATATATATATATATATATATATATATATTATTCAGCTGCTCCTGGAACTGTCTTTGTTGCTCTTCTGCGTGCCATCTGTTCAGTCGCTCTTACTCTGCACTTATTACTGCTTGTTAGTAGCCTTCTAATTTATTGCCTTCTGTACTTGTTTTTTAGTCATTTGTTAATTTAATTGCATTCATTTGAACTGTATTTGCTGTAGTGTTGCTATACACTCGGGTGTGCTGGCCTGCACTGCAATTTGAATTGTATTTACTGCTGTTTTAGCTGCTTTTCTGTAAAAAAAAAATTCTAAGCTTGTTTCTTGCCTTTCCTGTAACTAGTCAAGTTCAGATACAGACTTGTTGCATCCAGGACTGTTGGTAAGCTTCTGAGCCTCACAAGCCTTTCTGTGTTGGAGGGAAGCCTTCTAGCTTATCAGTGGGAGTGGTAAGCACTAGGTAGCCTATCTACCATGGGAAGAGTGGGTTTGGGCCCTAAAATTGTAGCTCATTGGCCATTGGACAGTTTTTCCATCTCTTTCTACTTTCTGGTTAAAAGCCCATTTTGCGTTTGGTCCTCACCTTTCCTATAACTAGTGTAGTCCAGGTACAGATTTGCTGTAGCCAGGACTGTTGGTAAGCTTCTGAGCCCCCCAAGCCCTTCTTTGTTGGAGAGAAGCCTTCAAGCTTATCAGTGGGAGTGGTAAGCACTAGGTAACCTATCTACCACAGGAGGAGTGGGTTCTGCCCCAGAAATTATAGTTTATTGGCCATTTGGGAAGCTTTTCCATCTCTTTCAACCTTCTGATTTAAAAGCCTGTGTTTGCGCTTGATTCCTGCCTTTCCTGTTACTAGTCTAGCCCAGGTACAGATTTGCTGTATCCAGGACTCTTTGTAAGCTTCTGAGCCCCACAAGCCTTTCCATGTTGTAGGGAAGCCTTCTAGCTTATCAGTGGGAGTGGTAAGCATCAGGTAGCCTATCTACCACAAGAGGAGTGGTCCCTGGCCCAGAAATTGTAGCTATTGGCTGTTTGAGCAGTTTTTTCCATCTCTTTCAACTTTCTGGTTTGAAAGCCGCACGTGCACCTTTTTCCCACCTTTCCTATAACTAGCCTAGTCCGATTACAGAGTTGCTGTGTCCAGGATTGTTAGTAAGCTCCTGAGCCCCCAAGCCTTTCTGTGTTGGAGGGAAGCCTTCTAGCTTATCAGTGGGAGTAGTAAGCACTAGGTAGCCTATCCTCCACTGGAAGAGTGAGTTTTGGCCCAGAAATTGTAGTTTATTTGGCCATTTGGGCAGTTTTCCATCTCTTTCAACTTGCTGGCTTAAAAGCCTGTGTTTGTACTTGTTCCACACCTTTCCTGTAACTAGTCTAGTCCAGGTACAGATCTGCTGTATCCAGGACTCCTTGTAAGCTTCTGAGCCCCCTAAGCCTTTCTGTGTTGGAGCGAAGTCTTCTAGCTTATTGGTGGGAGTGGTAAGTATAGGTAGCCTATCTAGCACAAGAGGAGTGGTTCCTGGCCCAGAAATTGTAGCTATTGACCTTTTGGGCAGTTTTTTTCCATCTCTTTTAACGTTCTGGTTTAAAAGCCACCCTTGCGCTTGTTAAACCTTTCCTGTAACTAGTCTAGTCCAGATACAGAGTTGCTGTATCCAGGACTGTTGGTAAGCTTTTGAGCCCCGCAAGCCTTTCTGTGTTGGAGGAAAGCCTTCTAGCTTATCAGTGGGAGTGTTAAGCATTAGGTAGCTTGTCTACCATGAGAGGAGGGGTTATTGGCCTAGAAATTGTAGTTTATTGACCATTTGGACAGTTTGTCTGTCTCTTTCAACTTTCTGGTTTAAAAGACCACATCTGCACTTGTTTCCCATCTTTCCTGTAACTAACCTACTGGGTAGCACTAGAAAGCCTTAAACTGATACAAGCCTAGTTTGGAAGAGAGACGTTGGAGTGATTACGTATCAGTTTTCTGTACTTTCTTGCTGTACTTAACTGTTTTCCACCTAAAAACATATTTTACAGCATTTATTGTGATTTAAAAGCTTGTTTTTTCACATATTGTACTTATTTGACTGCCTGCACATTTAAAAAGTTTTTTGTTTAAATAATTTGTTTAACTGTTGTAGGCTACACACTAAATTGTGATAGCCTTTTCTAATCATTTATAGTCATTTAAAGCTGTTTTAAGTGTATTTTTTTACTGTTTTGCCTTATCTTTTCAAAAAACAAACAAAAAAAATTCCTTGTTTCCCACCTTTCTAAGCTAGTATAGCCAGTTTTCAGGCTAGTGCTGAATTCAGGGCTGTGATACTAGTTTCTGAGTTGCCCATACCTTACTTGGATAGAAGGAAGTTTCTCTGTTCACCTGTGAGAGAGGGGAACTTTGAGCAACCTATCTTTCCCTGGAGGAGTGGTTCCAGTCCAGAAGTTAGTAGTTTATTGGCCATTTTGGGCTAATTTCTATCTCTTTCATTTCCCTACTATAAAAAACTCATTTGCACTGTTTTGCGCACCTGGCAGCACCGGTTAGCTATGGTTAAATTATTCCCGGCTCCACTAAGTCTCCTCTTCAGTTTTTCCCTTGAAACTAGTCTAACTCTCAACCTAAGCACTCAAAAAGCATCCTACAGACAAGCACTTGCTCAGATCTAATAGCAAGCACTAATATACCCTGATACTGATTGCCAAGCAGGGCAAGGCTCTTTATTCACCCCTCACCAACCAAGTGACTAAGCAGCTCACCCTACTATTCAGGCATGACCAAAGGGCAATTTCAGGTGTACTCTCCAGTCCAGCTAGTGAATCTGGGTATCCTGAAGCAATGTTACAGCTGCCTCATGTACACAGACAACCCTCTCCTCATACCACAAAACACTAACATATACGAGAGATGCAATTATACAACCAAGCTGGACGCTAAGCTGTCTCCACCCAAGACTAAAACAGACAGTCAAGAGGAGAAGGTTAACACTTGCACCACACCTCCAGCAGCACAGAGACCTACTAATACAGCACTGGCAAATAAATACACATAAATACACAAACTCATAATCGGAGGCTCTAAATAAAAACTTGCAAAAGCATCAGAGACCTCCAAAGAAGACACCCAAACAACCAGAACCTCCCGTCACAAACCAGACAACACATAAAACACAAAATCAGTGTGCCGCACAATCACAACCCTTAAGGCGAAATAACATGCCTAACACACTAGTAATAGGTGACTCTATAGTCAAGCACACTGATGTTCCACTCACTAGGCTGGACAAGCAGAAGGTTACTGTTAGCTGCCTGTCAAGAGCCAGAATCCGCCATATAACACAAGTACTCAGGTCACTCCAGAATAAGTACAAATATGACTCTGTCATTGTTCATGTTGGTGTGAATGACCTGAGATGTACCTCCCTGGACTACATGAAAAGAGACATGGAAGAGCTCTCTGATCATGTAGCCCAGGCTGGTATGACCCTGACCCTGAGTAGCATTCTGCCCTCTCCAAGAATTATACCACAGTATAAAGAAAAAATGATCAATTTCAACAATTGGCTAAGCTTCTGGTGTCATTCAAAGGGGATCCAGTGTCTGTCAGCCTGGGATGACATGCTCGACAAGCCGCATTGCTTCACAAGAGATGGCTTGCACCTGTCACCCCTAGGCTTTTGAATACTAGCCAAGGCTCTTGCTGCCCCCATAGTGCCTTTTTTAGGCAAGGCTCAAAAGTCAAACCCACCTCCGTAAACAGCACAATTAACAAAAAACTGAGGGTTATGCTACTCAACGCCAGGAGTTTAAATCTCAAAATGTACTCTCAAAGCACTCCTCAGTATGGAGAACGTCAACATCTGTGCAGTAACTGAAACCTGGTTCAAGGCTTCAGAGAGCACCCCAGCACTACCAAGCTACAAATCATACCACAAGTTTCGGCCACAGGACACAGACCGAAACACAAAAGGAGGGGGTGTATCCATATTCATCAAGGATAACTACACCTCCAGGTTAGTGGTGCAGCATGATACCTCTGAGATTATCCATGTGCAACTAACATCGGGCAAATCTGAAATGCAAATTGTGGCCTGCTACAGATCATCCTCCATGACTCAGGACCACCAGTCCACCTTTCTGGAGACATTGGAAAACATGAAGGTCCTACCGAATACCCTGATATTGGGCGATTTCAATTACCCTACCATTCACTGGGAAAACTACTCGAGTACAAATCCCCAGTCCCAGTGCTTCTTGGAATTCATCAACTCAAATGCCCTGGATCAGATAAACTCCCCTAACAGAGGTGAAAACATATTGGACCTGGTCATCACCAACATGGGCGACAGGTGTTCCACACCAGAGGTCAACCTGTCACTGCTAACAGCTAACAGTAACCTTCTGGAACATGCAAGTTTTTATTTAGAGCCTCCGATTATGCGCTTATGTATTTATGTCATCAGACCATAAACTAATCATTCTGGATTTCCACACCACAGCCCACCACCACCCCCAACTAAGAAAACCACAGTAAAAAACTTTTCTAACGCAAACTTCACCTTACTTAAGGCAAAGTTGGTAAGTTTCACAGCCCCCACGCTAAAGGACAATGCTGCCCAAGATGCAGAAACCTTTACAAATGCACTCTATGAGCACCTACAAGGATGCATGGATCCCTAGCAAAACCAAGACTCACTTCTCTAATAGAAGGAAACCAGTTTGGTGGATGCCTGCCATAAACAGGCTATACAATAGAAGGAGAAAACTAGTTCAGAAAAAAAGCAAATCCCAAGAAAGAAAGACATCCCTGATCAGTATCAGTAAGAAACTAAGGTCCCTCATGAAATCATCCAAGGCTAACTTCAAAAGAAAAATAGACAAGGATTCAAAAGATAACCACAAAGCCTTCTTTAGCTATGTTAAGAATTTAAGTGGCAACTCGCAGATATGAACTGAACTAGTGCAAAATAGCACAAAATATACTGAACCTACTGATATTGCCAACATCCTGGCAGATAGATTCAGTGCAAACTTCACCCCCCTCTCACCTCCAAAAGGGCCCACAACAATACCGGAAAAGTTTAGTGTCCCAAAAATCACAGACGCACAGGTGAAAACAGCCCTTTCAAAAGCCAAAAACACAGCATCAATGGGACCAGATGGTGTCCCAGGCTGCGTCTTGCACGAACTACAGAATGAAATAACACCCACCTAAACATGCTGTTCAACCTCAACCTCTCCACAGGTTATGTGCCCATAGAATGGTGCACAGCAACTGTTATTCCTATCCACAAAGGAGGAGCCACAACTGACCCTGGTAGCTATCTCCCCATAAGCCTGACTAGCCTGGTCTGCAAGGCTATGCAGCGCATCATCATGGAACTCATTAACAAAGACATTGGGAACCTCCAAACACTTGACCTGACTCAGTTCAGCTTTGTTAAGGGCAGATTATGCCTACTAAACCTGATTGACTTCTTTGAGATAGTTACCAAGGCCATAGATGAGGGAAAGGTGGTTCACACAGCCTACCTTGACCTTGCCAAGGTGTTCGACACCATTCACAACTCGGGTATTACAGAAAAACTAACCAGCCTGAACATAAACCCCTACATCATGAGATGGGTTGCCAACTGGCTTACAGACAGAACTCACACGGTAAGAATAGCAGACTCCAGATTAAACTCTAAACCAGTCACAAGCGGTGTCCCACAAGGATTGGTCCTGGGACCCCTACTGTTCGGCATATACATCTCAGAAGTACAGGCAAACACAGGAGGACTATGGCTAACCAAGTTCGCTGATGGTTGCAAACTGGGAGCCATAATTGACTCTCTGGCTGACATAGACATCCTCCAAAAGGGCCTTACTGAGATGGACACCTGGTGTCAAAGTCATGGCCTCAAGCTAAATGCCAAGAAATGCATAGTCATCCCATTTGGGGAAGAAAAAACACCCATGAATTACCACATAGGTGGCAGCTCCCTTAATGCAGAAGAGGTAATAAGAGATCGGGGACCTAGGTAGATAGTAATCACTCCTTTGACAATCATATTGCCAAAGTAGTTAGGAAGTCTTTCTATGTGGACCATCTAATTACTAAAGGGTTCGCATCTAGAAATAAAGAGGTTATAGTGCCCCTAAATATGCTCCACCTAAAGAAATCCAAGTCACTGAGAGCCACACACTCTAGTGAGCTAAACCTCACCACAGCAACAAATAGAATATGCTGGAGAGATAGATTCCTGTCACAGAGACTCCCCATGCTTTAGAACAAAATTCCAAACTACATTAGGCAGAGCCCCTCAATAACACTCTTCAAGACAAACCTTGATGAGTGGATGGGTAACAGAAAATGCACCTCTGGGATCACTTCATTGGCTCTGCTTGACAGAGGATCGGTTAATTAATCACTGGGGCATCGAATACCGACACACTCTGGCTAGGCTTATAAATGCCCTCTGGCAGATAGCCTAGTACCTACCTATGAACCCATGAATGGGAGGGATATCACCCTCAAACACATTTTTGGTAACAATAAGGAGCAAGTTGATCTTTATAAAAAAACATGCACTTTCGTGCTGCTGTACCATCCTATGGTGGATATGTTTATTCACCTTTGTGAAGAACAGGTGCCAAGACATAGGTCACAATCTAAGAGTAATCAGTTCCATAACCTGACTCAAAGTGAATACCAAGCACTCAAGGAATTGATGGGTTGAAAAGACATTGTCATTAAACCAGCCAACAAGGGAGGTGCGATAGTGGTAATGGATTCTAAGTTCTATAGAAACAAGATGAGAGCCTTATTAAGTGATAGAGCTACCTATCAAAAATTGAACAAGATAGATCTGATGAGACTGATTAATAGTGTGTGTGTGTGACACACTACATGATCTCCTTATGACTAGGAGTATTACAAAGTAGCTTTATGACTTTTTCGATATAGCCCATCCTGTAACACCAACCATTAGTGGACTGCCAAAATACATAAGAACTTAGAGGATCCACCAATGCAGCCCATTGTTTTGGAAAGGAGCTGTCTGACTGATCCGCTATCAGTGATCTTGGAAGCTGAATAAAAGAAGGTCCTATCAAAGGCCACCATGGTTCTGAAGGACATAGCAAACTTCTTAGATCTCTTCTCTGAGAAAATGGAAATGAGAACCCAGGAAGGATTATTATTAGTCACACTGGATGTGCAAAGTCATTTTATGGTCATCACAAATAATTATGGAACGGAAGCCATCAGGAGATCTGCTGGTAGTGAAGTTTTGGATGTTAATCTCCCTTGTACTAGGATACAACTAGTATTGGAGAACAACATCTTCCTATATGGCAACACTCACTATTGGCAAAAATGGGGGGTTGCCATGGGCACCCCATGTGCCAAAAGTTATTTGAATATAGTTGGCACAATGGGAGAAAGAATGGGATCTAGACATATGCAACTTGTGGAAAGATCAAATAATTTTCCAATGAGATTTGTGGATGATGTCTTTCTCCTATGGAAAGAAGATGCTATTAGTCTATGGGAATTTGTCACATTTCTCTCTCACACAACCAGTTTTTTTGAGATTTGACTTAAAATTCTCCAAAAGGGAGATAGAGTTCCTTGATGTGAAACTTTGCCTGACCCTGGGTAAAGGGATAGAAACCATGATTTTCAGGAAACCTACATGGCAAAACCATTTGCTACATCAGACCAGTATGCACCCAAACACATCTTTCAGAATTTAGTGGGAAATCAGGTCACACGTGCCTCCAAATTATGTTCCAGGGATGACATCTTCTTAAAAGAAAAAGAACCTCTTGTGAACACCCTTAAGAGAAGGGGATATAATGAAGAAGATACCAGAATGAGTAGAGAAGAAACCATGCAACCCAGAACTCAGAAGGGGTATCCTCTATATTCTAATAGGAGGCATGAAGAGTCCAGACAACCACAAGATAATACATCTTCAGCTAATTTGAGGTGCACACTGACTTACAGCATGGATAATGGATTAATTTGTAATACTATTAGGAAGTTTTGGCCAGTCCTAACTTCAGATAAGAAATTACGAAACATAGTGGGGGATAAAACTAGCTTTGCATTTTGGAATAAGAAGAATCTGAAGGGCTAATTGTGTTAAAATGATGGGCTTATTATCAGCAGATATAGTACATGGAGCCAACGTAAATGTACCTGAAAATGTGTTTTTTGCAAAGCCTGCCCTTTTATACGGACACATAATATATTTGAACACCTAGTCACCAAGAAGAGTTATTCCTTGCAAGATTATGCCACATGTACCAGCAAGAACATTGTATATTTAACCATTTTTGACAACAGTAAGGAACAAGTTAATCTTTATAAAAAAACAAGCAATTTTGTGCCGCTGTACCATCCTGTTTTAGTATTGGGATCTCAAGCAATGTTGAGACACCAGCTTATGGAAATCTTCCCTGAGCAAATGACATGGAAAAAAAACAAAGAAGAGAAATAGTACAAAATATTTTGAATAAAGTGCCATATATAACTAGACATGCCTCTAAGTCCTTTACCTCTACATTGTACAGCTTACTTTTGTAAAGCTCAGTGTACAGAGTATGAACATAGAGTGGAAAGTGAGGTAGGTAAAATCACCCACATCCAGTGTGATGGCATCATTATAACACCTACTGTATGTGGATTAACAGTGACAGGAACAGATAATATGAAGCCATTATGGGGTCCTGAATTTAAACAAGGTGCTCATATGACCTTAAATGTAAAAACAAACAAAGATAATAAGCAGTTAGGAAGACTAGTAAAAATTCTAAGAGGACAGCCAACCATCATTAAGAAAGAGAAAATAGAAGAATTTGAAATAATACAAGGAAGTGAATGGAAATGGGTTAGAGTTCTAGAACCTTGGTCAGTACCAGGAGAATTCAAAAAAGGTCCTTCATTTAGAGTCCAAACAATTGAGCCTGAAAAGGGAAAAATGTTAACTTATTATCATAATTTCCTAGGTCATCCATGAAGGGAAAGACCTTAACAAATTGTTAGTTCTAGATTCAAATGGGAAGGAATGACAATGATAACAGACATCCAAAATCATACAGACAGATGTGTCACATGTGCCATGCACAATGTGGGAAAATGAAACAGGAGAAAACAATATAGACTGCCACAATCATTGGAACTCCTGGAAAGGGTACAAATGGATTTTGTAGGACATCTTCCAACAGCACCAGGAGAGTTTCATTGCTTACTTACTTTGATAGATAAATATACTGGATGGGTGGAAGCTCATCCAACAAAAAAGGAAGATGGAAACTCAGTAGTTACAATAATAAGTGAAAGGATCATTCCAACATGGGGAGTACACCAGGAAACACATAGTAATTAAGGGACTCACTTTACTGGAAAAGTGACAAAACAAATTTGTAAGACTTGGGGAATCAAGCAAAGGTTTCATACTCCTTACCATCCTCAGAGTTCTAGAAAAGTTGAAAGAGTTAACAGAACTCTGAAGGAAGGCTTAAGGAAAATGACTTCATAATATGGGAATCATTGAGTAAAACATTTACCCAACATTTTGATTAAAATGCAAAATTCTTCTCAAGGATGTGGGTTAACTCCACATGGACTAATGATGGGTTGATCTATGAATATACAAGCAGGAGAAATACCTTATCGGATACCATTAGAGGAAACAAAATTGTGCCAAGACGAAATCAGTTGGGCAAAAGGGAGAGTCTGGGAAGCTGGACAAGCCCATAACCTAGAACTTTGTAAGCAAAATGAGATTTGGGAATTGATGCAGGTAGAATTGGAACAAGGAGACCTTGCAATGGTCCACCAATATGGAAATAACAGCAAATGGGATTAAAATGGATAGGACCCTATGTTTTTACCAAAGTGGAGTTAGTGGCTGTACAAGTCCAGCCATATAACAATCAGCCACCAACAAATGGCTGAATTCATAAAGATCATGTTAAAAGAGTAAAATGGAGGGGAGAAAACTAAATAAGTTATAAATGTAATAACTGATAAAAAGGGACATAATATCAGATACAACTAATAGGAACATGAGTCTTTTCTCTTACAGGTAATTTCAAGAAGAAATATTGAAGTATGGAAATACTGATATTAATCATGATCCAGACGAGTTTTTACTCCTCAATACAAGGAAAGGTGGACTTCAATACCTTTACCAAATCACTGCAAATGTACTCAGAAACTTTGAATGCTAAACAATACTGGATCTGTGCTGAGATACCACAAGATGCAAACAGTAGGAATTCTATTATGAACTATACCATCTACCCTTCTGAAAAATGTTGAATCTCACAAACCAAGACTGTGTTCCAAAGAATGACTCTATCCCAAGGAAACACCCTTTATTGAGGCTTGTTCATACAAATGTAACTGCTGATGTTTGTTTATGAGGCAAAGGAACAATTATTGGGAAAAGGTCTTCTAGTATTGTTTATGAACCTTAAATACCAGTGAACAATGTTTTGAATGTTTTAGTAATAAAACTTGCTGGACTTAAAAAGAAAATCTAAAATTAAACATTGGCTTACATGGTTGATTCCAATTTGAGCAGGCATGTATTTCATATGCTGTAAAAGAGCCTACAAATGGCTTCCTAAGAAATGGAATGTAATGTGTTATTTGGGACATGTAATTCAATCTATTAGACATACTACATTGCCTAATTCTAATATTAGAAATGTTAAATTAAAATGACATATTGACTTAAAAATGAATATATGAAATAATGTCCTTGCAGGAGTATTCTATGGAGAAGGAAAAGCTATTTGGGAAACTAGAAAACTGACAGGTCTATTAGAGGAATTAAAAGTTACCATAGAAATGACTGTCATGAGAAATGTGGTCTTACAAAACCACATGGCATTAAATTTTGTGCATTGGTAGGAGAGGAATATTGTATTTATATTCCTGATAATGAACCTGAAATCAGGAGACACCTCAAAATAATTGAGGAAATTGCCCAAAAAGCACAAATAGAAAAGAAACATGGTTCTCTTGGCTGAGTGATTCTGTTAGTGGCTGGGGAGGAAAAATAATGCAACTTATACTGGTCATAGTTGGCATTTTAGGATGTGCAAGCCTAAGAATTGTGGCCATCAAGTATGGAATCAAATATGTAAGACAACAAGCAGTACAGGTTTTAACAGTGGACCAAGTGCATCAGGTCTAAGACATTGTATGATTTATGAAGTACTCTGAATCAATGAAGCTTGATGATATTCACTGAATAAAATCAACAAACATGGGTTCTCACGTCTGTTCAGGGGAAACTCTGTTATAGTATTGAGATCTCAAGCAATGTTCAGACACCAGTTTACGAAAATCTTCCCTGAGCAGCATGTGTGAACAATCTTTTATGTGAATGCCAGTGACTGAAAGCATGAATATAAAGTTGCATAGAAATACAATGCCTGGCTAAAAAGGCATCATCCAAGATAAGATAGTGCTTATGAATAATTCCCCTCTTTATCAAGGCATAATTATTAATATAAGCAAATATTTATGTTGAAAATAATTCCTCTAATAATCAGATATCAGACAGCAGATACAAACCAGCGGCAAGACTTTGCAGTGGTGTTTAGAATTGTTAGCTCAGCTACTTGTTAGGAAAAAAATAGAATGGAAGGGTCACAGCAGCCTGAAACAAGGGTCACCCACTGACACACACTGATGTATTGTAACAGCAGGGAATGGCTCTCCTATTAGAAGTTGTATAAAATATGTATTAATCAGTACTTTTCTATTGTATCAAAGCATTCCTAAACTATATGTGTAAAGAATGCAAACAATGTAAAATACATGATTTGTAAAATGTACATATATGCCATAAACATCAAAGAATCAGGAACTGTATATTATTCTATTTCATACATTATCTATAGAATAAGTGGCAAGAGCAGTTGTGCCTTGCATATACACGCTGCAGACTTTATATGAAGTTTTTAAGCTTTTGTATTACTTTGCAAGTTGCAAATTTTCATTAATTCTGAATTAATCAACTGTAGCAATAATGTAAACTGCAGCTGTAACAATAATAAATAGTCTTTCTTATTAAAAATGTTATGATAAGACAATTAAGAAGTAAGATCATACAATGACAAAGTAAGCTGAAGAAAGAAAAGCTTACGTATGTGCTTATCACCAAAAAAGGAAAACCTGTTATAGTAGCAACTTTTAAAATAGTCTGTTGTAATAGCAATTTGAAAATAGCTGCATCCATGACCAGATTAGGACACAGTGTATGTCTAAAGAGGCAGGACTGCATCATTTAAGATTGTATAAAAAGTGCTATAGTCACTAGTAAACTGTGTCAGTCAGTAAGATACACAATGAAATAATCTGTGCTGACCCAACTGGAGATGTCTTGCTTGCTGATCATTTATTTTTCCAGTTCTTCTAACTGCCTGTATTTTTCCTCATAGGTGCAGTGCTCATATATACATCCTATGGTGGATATGTTTATTCACCTTTGTGAAGAAGATGTGCCAAGACATAGATTACAATCTAAGAGTAATCAATTCCATAACCTGACTCAAAGTGAATGCCAAGCACTCAAGGAATTGATGGGGAGAAAAGACATTGTCATTAAACCAGCAGACAAGGGATGAGCGATAGTGGTAATGGATTCTGAGTTTTATATCACCAAGATGAGAGACCTATTAAGTGATAAAGGGACCTATCAAAAATTTAACAAAATAGATCTAATGAGACTGATTAATGGTGTGCGTGACACACTATATGATCTCCTTATGCCTAGGAGTATTATGAAGGAGTTTTATGACTATTTCAATATAGCCCATACTGTAACACCAACCATTAGTGGACTGCCAAAAATACATAAGAACTTAGGATCCACTTATGTGGCCCATTGTTTCAGGAAGGGGCTGGCTGACTGAGCCGTTATCAGTGTTTTTGGAAGCTGAATTAAAGAAGGTCCTGTCAAATGCAACCAAGGTTCTGAAGGACGCGGCACACTTCTTAGGTCTCTTGTCTGAGAAAATGGAAATGAGAACCCAGGAAGAAGGATTATTATTAGTCACACTGGATGTGCAAAGTGTTTTTACTCTCATCCCAAATAATGATGGAACAGACACTGCCTGGAGATTTGCGGGGAGTGAAGTTTGGATGTTAATCTCCTTTGTACTCTGTTAGAACTAGTATTGGAGAACAACATCTTCCTATATGGCGATACTCATTATTGGCAAAAATGGGGGGTTGCCATGGGCACCCCATGTGGAAACAGTTATACGAATATAGTCTTGGCACAATGGGAGAAAGAATAGGGTCTAAACGTATGCAACTTGTGGAAAGATCAGATAATTTTCTACATGAAATTTGTGGATGATGCCTTTCTCCTATGGAAAGGAGATGCTACTAGTCTACAGGAATTTGTCACATTTCTCTCTCACACAGCCAGATTTTTGAGATTTGACATAAAATTCTCTGAAAGGGAGATAGAGTTCCTTAATGTGAAACTCTGCCTGACCCCAGGTAAAGGGATAGTAACCATGATTTTCAGGAAACCTACATGGCAAAACCATTTGCTACATCAGACCAGTATGCACCCAAGACACATCTTTCGCAATTTAGTGGGAAATCAGGTCACACGTGTCTCCAAATTATGTTCCAGGAATGACATCTTCTTAAAAGAAGAAAAAACTCTTGTGAGCACCCTTAAGAGAGGAGGATATAAGGAAGAAGATACCAGAATGAGTAGAGAAGAAGCCATGCAACTCAGAACTCAAAATGGTTATCCCCAATATTCCAATAGGAATCATGAAGAGACCAGACAACCACAAGATAATAGGTCTTCAGCTAATTTGAGGTACACACTGACTTACAGCATGGATAATGGATTCATTTGTAATACTATTAGGAAGTTGTGGCCAGTCCTAACTTCGGATGAGAAATTACGAAACATAGTGGGGGATAAACCTAGCTTTGTATTTCGGAACAAGAATAATCTGAAGCGCTTATTGTGTCAACATGATGGCCTTATTATCAGCAGATATTGTACATGCAGTCAACATAAAGGTACCTAGAAATGTGTTTTTCGCAAAGCCTGCCCTTTTATACGGACACATAATATATTTTAACACCCACTCACCAAGAAGTTATTCCTTTCAAGGTTATGCCACATGTGCCAGCAAGAACATTGTATATTTAGCCATCTGCAAGGCATGCTCTTCCTACTATGTAGGTAAAACAAATAAGGCTTTTAAGGAATGGATTTTATGCCATCTACCAGACATAAAAAATCAAGTAACTACAAATGCCCTGTATCAGCATATTAGGGAGGAAGAAAATCACAATTTCAAATTTATGGCTCTAATGAAGCTGAATGAAAGCCCAAGGGGAGGTGACATGAGAAACAAAACAGAGATGGAAGAGACCAAGTGGATTACTGAACTGAGAGCAGAAAAAACACTGGGCCTTAATGGAATGATACCTCTAAATCCTATTCTGAAGGAACGGAGCATAAACATAAAAAGTAGAAACAGGAAGAGGGAATAAGCAGAGCCTATTCCTGCTACTTGTAACTTTGGAGGACTACCACCAGAGGGACCTGTCTTCATTAGGCATGGAAGAGGAACCACTCCTGAATAGCATGATAGGTTGAACACTGCTTAAAAGTTTTGCCTTGATGGGAGTGAATAAAGGATCTAAAGAAGGTTTTAGCGAAAGCATTTATCCTACATTCTCTTCATTTGTTTTGTCTTTCAAGAGTTTAATTAAATCACAGATTTTATCATGTCTATGGTGGTATGTCTGCATTGTTTTCTATTTAGTGTGGATGGGTAATGATATTTCTGTGTAGCTGTTTAGGTGTTGATAAAAATTTCAGGTGAAGGTGGTAACCCTCTCATATGGGTCTACTTCCAGGGATTGTCTTCTACATGGTGAAATGGGTATGCACTGGTGAAGTTCCTAAAGATAATCTCACTAGTTGATGGGGTAGGCAGCTAGGCCTGACAGAGAAGATAACCAATATGAGGGAATATTTAACCAGGGGTGAGAAGATACAGAGTACGGGGTACAGTCAAAGGTTACATTAGTAAGGACCAGGTCAAGGATGTTAGACCCTCTAGTTGGTATTTTTACAATTTGCTCCAATGCATTTGTATTAATAATGTCTAGAACATGCTGAACATGTTTTATTTTAGAGGTGTGAGTGTGCCAATCATTGCATGAGTAATTGAATTCCCTAGTGGGAAGGTATTTGGTCTGATATTTAGTGCCTGATAGGTATTAAGGTAATTTATATGAATATGATCCTTGGGGACATTGATGAGGATCTGTAGCTAGCAATGATATAATTGTTGGATTTGTTATAGGTGATTTGGAGCTTCAAGTGCTCCAAGTTAGGTCCATGGGCAATTTGATGTGAGGTAATGGTGTTTCTAACAAATACAGATGCTCTCTCACAGTTACCCAAGGAAATGAAGGCACCATAGGCACTAACGCTGGATATTGGAAGTGCTGTTCTTGCATGGAAGCAATGTCACAGCAACTACACAGATATAAATGTGTTTGAGTTGCATAAGAACCGGAAATTCTGGCATCTTTTTATTTATAATCACTGCTAAACACTGGATTCATATAAACATTACAATTATATGTTAAAACATCTGTTTCAATAAAGTGATAAAACAATGGCCAGCCAAAATCAAAATTTACTACTGATCTTTTATTTAATTATAATTTATTCTTATCCCCTACAAATCTATCCAGAGTCTTCCTGTCACCCTGATTCTATCTGACTTATATTACCCAACTGTGAACTGGAAATTAGACCACACCAGAACAGAAATGCACAGAGATTCCACCATTGCAATATATCACCAAGATGCTGGACCATTTTCAAAGCACCAGCAGTAACTTTCTTGTAGGCACACCTCTCAACAGGCTGGATTGTGCAAAAATGCAAAGCATTTGACCCATAATTTTGGTATGCGCATCATCCATCCTGTATTCCTCTGGCAAATCACTGTGATGATCTGAGGAGGTACATCACAAGGTATTGAAACAATGCATGATAGTGTCAAACAGCATATATGTCAGATTCCTGCTAAAACAAGCCCTGTAACCATAGCAACCCATACATAACTGAGAGAAATAGTCACAATCACCATATTGCCCATTATCTCCCAATTTTGATAGGCTATCTCCAGATATCCTGCACTAACAGGTTGAGGTGTATGGCTGTAGCACAAAACAAACTGGACTGGAGTACAACAACCCCTGGAATGGAGTCCCACATGTACTATAGATGGTCACACTGGACATGCTCATACACAGAGAAATGTCAGTAGGATCTAGGAATGAACAGGCCTTCCCCACTCAGTGAACTTCCCATTGCCCTACTTTAGCAGTTCTGAAGATGTCTGTCACCACAGAAGTCCCTTTTGTCAGCCCTCAGCCCCATAATCTCTGTGGCATGTGTGATAACTGTGTAAAACTATAGTACAAATAACTAGTGAGATAGGATTTCTAATATCAGTCCTGGCAAATGTAAAAGTGTGTGCGGGTTTAGAAGTTAAAGCTTTTGGGTCCATTCAAACCCAGTATACTTCCCCTTTCCCTACTTTAGCAGACCTGCAGATATCAGTTACCTTAGAAGTCCCTTTTGTCATACCTCTGCCTCATAAGCTCTGTAGTCTGTGTGTGATAATGGATAACACTGTAATACAAACAACTAATGAGGTAGGAGTTCTAATCTCAGTCTGCCAAATGTAAAAGTGTGTGTGTGTGTGTGTGTGTGTGTGTGTGTGTGTGTGTGTGTGTGTGTGTGTGTGTGTGTATGTGTGTGTGTAGAAGTTAAAGCTTTTGGGTTTATTCAAACCCAGTACACTTTCCCTTTCCCTACTTTAGCAGTCCTGCAGATATCAGTCACCTTAGAAATCCCTTTAATCAAGCCTTAGCCCCCTAAGCTCTGTAGTGCATGTGATAACTGCATAAGCCTATAGTAGAAATAACTAGTAAGGTAGGAGGTCTAATGCCAGTTATGACAAATTTATTTGTGTAAGTGTGTATATCTGTAGTTTAAAGTGTTTTGTGGCCTCTCTCACCCAGTACATCATCCATTGCCATACTTTACAAGGGCTGGTGATGTTCCTCACCTTAGAAGTACCTTTGGATAACCTTCACCCTATTAGCTCTGTGGTGCTTGCAATAAATGTGTAACACTGTAGTAGCAGTAAATAGACAGGTAGGCATTCTAGTCTCAATCGGGCAAGTGTTTGTGTGTGTGTGTGTGTGTGTGTGTGTGTGTGTGTGTGTGTGTGTGTGTGTGTGTGTGTGTGTGTGTGTGTGTGTGTGTGTGTGTGCGTGAACAGTATCCTGTCTGTGAGGGGGTTGTGTTTGTGTGAGAACCATATCTATTGGGGGGTGGATTTTGCTACTTTTTGCTTTTTCCCACCCACTACATGTCCCAGTGTCCACATTACAATGCCCACAGTTGTCATCCACTCTAGAGGAACCTGTAGATACTCTGCAGCCCTTTAAGCATTGTGCCATGTGCAATAATTATGTGGCAGCATGGAATAGATAACAAGATAGGCTGCCCATCTAATCCTTGGATATCACTCCCCACTCAGGAATCATACACAAACACACTCAGTTAGGCAGCCACCCCTGCATCAATAGGTGGCTTACAAACTGGCTCACAGATAGAACCCACAGTGTGAAAGCAGCGGACTCCATGTCAGACTGCTGAACAATCACAAGTAGAGTCCCACAGGTTGTGGACCTGGGTTCCCTTATGTTTGGGATCCACACCTCTGAGGACCAGCCCAATACAAAGGCACCCTAGCTGACAATGTTTGCAGATGACCACAAGGTGGGTGCTATTATTACCTCCACATGTGAGGTTGACATCCTTCACAAAGGCCTCTCTGAGAGCTATGACTGTTGTCAGAACCCTGGACATAAGCTCAATACCAGATGATTCTGCCACCATCCCCTTTGGGTGAGACATGGTTCCCCTAAAATGATACATTGATGGTAGTCCAATGAACACTGGTGTTGGTATAATGGAACTGGGAACACAGGCTGACAGTGAGCTCTATGGTGACCACCACAGTGCCACTGTCTTCCGAATGTCCTTCTATGTGTTACTTCTCCTGACTCAGGGTGTTGAATCTGGGAAGTAAAAGGACAATGTTTCCCTGTACACTCCCCTCAGTAAGCCAATCAATGTGTACTATGGTCCATTTGCCTTGTACCCCACTGGACACCAGCAGCAACAGAGGAGGCTGCAAATGTACCTCACAAAGAAGATCTTAGGTACTCCACACTTGCCCCATATGGACAGACTCCAACAACTGCAATGAAAGTCTGTCTCATATTGGCTGCTTAGGTACAATCTCTGCTTGACATATACAGCCATGTCTGACACAACTTTGTCAGGAATGCTACATCTGAGTAAACCAGTTTGTCCACAAAACATGCCCCAGATACCTCAAACTCATCCTCACAATCAACAGGACATGCTGGAGGGACAGGTTCACAACCCAGAGACTGGCCATGCTATGGAATATTTATTTATTTATTTATTTATGTATTCATGTATTTACAGTTTGTTTTCCAGGATAGTCCACTGGACTGAAGGAGCCCATTTTTAATGGAGTCCCAGGGAGAAAAGCTCCAAGAAGGTTAAACAAATGAAATAAAGCAACAATACAGCAAACCAACAAAACATTTCTAGTATACATAGTAACAGAAGATATATTAACATCAGATTTAAGAGAGAAAACAATATATAAAATGCTTTTACAGAAAAAGCAGCATATGTACATATATTTACATGGTCTACAATAGTGATTTCTGGATTAAAATTCACAAAAGGAGTGACAGTGAAAAAAGGATGGAATAGAGCAATTAATAAGAGGAATGTGGGTGTAATGGAATAGACACCACATACAGGTCAAGCCGAGCACATCACTGCCCCTATTCAAGAGAAATCAGGAGGAGTGGATGGGGAATAGAATACCCACACTGGGGATCACTCCAGTGACTATATGCAGTAGACACACTGGGGAGTATCGTCAGGTGGCATGATGCCAGTGTATTCCCATGGGCTAGCCTTGTAAAGCTTCCATGGCCATTTGCCACACACACACCTATGACTCTTTGAACCTATGGATCTCAATACTGTCAAATGTGTGTGTGTGTGTGTGTGTGCATTAGTGTGTCTGAAATTGTTTGTGAGTGTATAAACATGTGAGTGAAAGTAGTTGGTGGCCTATCTCACCCAGTACAACTACCATTGCCATACCTTACAAGTTCTGTAGATGTTATTCACTATATAAGCACTTGGGACCCTCCACAACCTATAAGCTCGGTGGTGTGTGCAATAACTGCATAACACTATAATACCAATAACCACATAGCTAGGGGTTCTAATATGAGTCCTGGCAAATATGTGTGTGTGTGTGTGTGTGTGTGTGTGTGTGTGTGTGTGTGTGTGTGTGTGTGTGTGTGTGTGTGTGTGTGTCTGTGCATTTGTATTATTGTGTGTAAGTGTGTATATGTGTAGGTTATAGTATTTTGTGGTCTCTCTCACCCAGTACATCATCCATTGTCATCATTTGCAAGGCGTGGTGATGTCCCTCGCCTTAGAAGTACCTCTGGACAAGTACCACCCCATAACCTCCATGGCACATGTGATAAGTATGTAATAATGTAGTAACAATAAATAGATAGGTAGGGGTTCTAATTTTAGTCCAGGCAAATGCGTGTGAGAAAAAAGTATCTTGTGTGTGTGTGCGAATGACATCCATTGGATGGGCATGGATTCATTTTTTATGCCATGGTACACACAGTAAATATTACTAAATCTACAGTATGAGATATGCCGTTCACATCAACCATAGTGGCATCCATAGACACTCTTCAGCCCTATAAGTCCTGTGCAACAGCATGGAATAGTATGGTACAAATAACAAGATAGGCTGGTCTGCCAATGTCAGTACTGGCAAGTGTGTGTGTGTGTGTGTGTGTGTGTGTGTGTGTGTGTGTGTGTGTGTGTGTGTGTGTGTGTGTGTGTGTGTGTGTGTGTGTGTGTGTGTGTATGTGTGCATGTGCATTGGTGTGTATAGCAGTGGTTGTGAGTATGTAGACGTTTATGCAACACTACTATGAGTATTCTCACACCCAGTACAGCCACCATTGCCATATCCCACAGGGCAACGTGATGCTATTCACCTTACAGGTACCTTGTAACACTCATCACACTAGTAGTCCTGTGCCACCTGCAATAACTGCATAATAGTGTGGTAACACAACTTGATGGGGAGCGGTTCCAAACACAACACTGGCAACTATGATCATGTGCATGCATGTGTGTGTTTGTGTGAATAGTATTCTCTGTGTGTTTGGTCGACACAATATCTTCTGGGGTTGGGGGCATTAGCAATCTGAGGTGTGTTCCACACCCCCATACTTACCATTGCCCATTATACTAGAGCTGATGTCAACCACCATAGACTGAGATACAACCCCTCAGCCCTATAAGCTGTAAGGATATGCAAGAACTGTTACACAGACCTGGGAAATGTGCACAGATACAGCTTTACCCCAACAATGATGTAGTCAATGTGTTACTACACTGCCATACCCCTTGTTGGTAATGTCTGCAAGGCCACATCCTGCTGACACACAGACACCTGGAACACAAACAGAATACAGCATGTGAGAACACATTTGTTTAGTGTTACTAACACCAATAATGCATCATGGCTGAAAAGGTACACACACTCTGATGTGTGCCCATTACAAATGCCAGATGACAGCACCTTACACAGCATTAAATAGTTACACTCTACTAAAGTCACCCTATGCATCAGACCCATGTAAGCATGTCCCTGCATCTATGGTATGGATGTGGCACAGGTATCATCATATAGAGAGGGTGTTGTGTGGGTTTGGCAAAAGCCTAAGCTGGGCCACATGGTTGACATCATGTGCATGTGTTTGGGGAGTGTATATTAAATGGGCAGTGCAGGGGTGGTGTGTGTGTGTGTGTGTGTGTGTGTGTGTGTGTGTGTGTGTGTGTGTGTGTGTGTGTGTGTGTGTGTGTGTGTGTGTGTGTGTGTGTGTGTAAGTGACTTTTCTAATGATGATGATGTGCGTGTGTTTGTATGTACACAGTCATGCCATGTGGGCACCCTACAAAGGAGTATTTTTGACAGCTGTGAGCCATATTGGCAGGGTGTACAGTTCACCATCTATGGCCACTGACAGGAGAACTGGGCCTGCCAAGAGTATCACCTACACCACCAGGGCTGAGTCCAGATGCAGTACTACTCCCCACTGGTGACTGCTACCTGCTGGATCCACGTCCCTGTTGGGACCAGCCCGGATCATGTGCCTATGGCCTGCTGCATCATGGCATGGACAGCACACTCCCTTCTGTAGTGCTGGTGGTACTGCCAGCATGGCAATGTGATGGTGCATGGCAGCGTAGACTCTCAGATGATCGTGGTGTTGCCCTACAGCCACATGGCTGCTGGCCAGCATCCACCAAATGCTCAAGCACAGATATTCCACAGTCAAGGAGTGCCAAAGTCTCCCCCCACCATCTATCCATGACCCCAGTATGCTCATAGATGGCTGCAGTAAGTTCAGATTGCCACAGACACCTGGGACGTGCTCATCTACAACACTACATATATGTCTGGTATTACGTTCATTACATGCCTGTGCCCCCATGACAGCCTGAAACATGTGTCTGGTGAATGCTGCCATGGCACTTGCAACAGGGGCAGAATGGACTGCAAAGCTCTTCTGAGCACCCCTGCCCATCTGCCTGTGTGGGACCTCACCAGCACTTTGGCTATGGCTAGTGCCTGCAACCTCACTTGTCATAGTCACCACAGTAGTCTGTTCCATGCCACCACCCACCAACTGTCCATTATCTGTGGCCACTGGTGACAGGGTATGTGTGGGCAGTGTGACTGTGTGCAGTGATGGGGTTGACAATAGTGGGATGCCAATTGATGGCACAGTATCAGCCCCTGACAACCCCTCCTGTGCCTCAATATGAGTATCGTCATGGTTAGAGTCTGCAGAGACACTGACATCAGTATCAGAGTGGGAGGGACCACAGCCACCATGTCCACATGTGAGGGAAAAACAACATATGTAAATTTCTACTGGCACTATAAAGTTTGCTGGTATATACACAAACACGCACACACACAGACACACACAGACACACACACACACACACACACACACGTGAGGTGCCTCAAAGGCATTACACAGACCTCACATTAGCCAAATGGGGGCATTCACGACACACAGTCAAACAATAGCATACACACTCTGGATGGTGGGTGTGTGTGTGTGTGTGTGTGTGTGTGTGTGTGTGTGTGTGTGTGTGTGTGTGTGTAAGTGACTTTTCTAATGATGATGATGTGCGTGTGTTTGTATGTGCACAGTCATGCCACGTGGGCACCCTACAAAGGAGTATTTTTGACAGCTGTGAGCAGTATTGGCAGGGTGTACAGCTCACCATCTATGGCCACTGACAGGGGAACTGGGCCTGCCGAGAGTATCATCTACACCACCAGGGCTGAGTCCAGATGCAGTACTACTCCCCGCTGGTGACTGCTGCCTGCTGGATCCACGTCCCTGTTGGGGCCAGCCCGGATCATGTGCCTATGGCCTGCTGCATCATGGCATGGACAGCACACTCCCTTCAGTAGTGCTGGTGGTACTGCCAGCATGGGAATGTGATGGTGCATGGCAGCGTAGACCCTCAGATGATCATGGTGTTGCCCTACAGCCACATGGCTGCTGGCCAGCATCCACCAAATGCTCAAGCACAGATATTCCACAGTCAAGGAGTGCCAAGGTCTCCCCCCACCATCTACCCATGACCCCAGTATGCTCATAGATGGCTGCAGTAAGTTCAGATTGCCACAGACACCAGGGACGTGCTCATCCACAACCCTACATATATGTCTGGTATTACGTTCATTACATGCCTGTGCCCCCATGACAGACTGAAACATGTGTCTGGTGACTGCTGCCATGGCACTTGCAACAGGGGCAGGATGGGCTGCAAAGCTCTTCTGAGCACCCCTGCCCATCTGCCTGTGTGGGACCTCACCAGCACTCTGGCTATGGCTAGTGCCTGCAACCTCACTTGTCATAGTCACCACAGTAGTCTGTTCCATGCCACCACCCACCAACTGTCCATTATCTGTGGCCACTGGTGACAGAGTATGTGTGGGCATTGTGACTGTGTGCAGTGATGGGGTTGACAATAGTGGGATGCCAACTGATGGCACAGTATCAGCCCCTGACAACCCCTCCTGTGCCTCAATATGAGTATCATCATGGTTAGAGTCTGCAGAGACACTGACATCAGTATCAGAGAGGGAGGGACCACAGCCACCATGTCCACATGTGAGGGAAAAACAACATAACAACATATGTAAATTTCTACTGGCACTATAAGGTTTGCTGGTATATACACACACACACGCACACACACACACACACAGACACACACACACACACACACACACACACACACACACACACACGTGAGGTGCCTCAAAGGCATTACCCAGACCTCACATTAGCCAAATGGGGGCATTCACGACACACAGGCAAACAATAGCATACACACTCTGGATGGTGTGTGTGTATGTGTGTGTGTATGTGTGTGTGTGTGTGTGTGTGTGTGTGTGTGTGTGTGTGTGTGTGTGTGTGTGTGTGTGTGTGTGTGTGTGTGTCTGTGTGTGTGTGTAAGTGACTTTTCTAATGATGATGATGTGCGTGTGTTTGTATGTACACAGTCATGCCATGTGGGCACCCTACAAAGGAGTATTTTTGACAGCTGTGAGCTGTATTGGCAGGGTGTACAGTTCACCATCTATGGCCACTGACAGGGGAACTGGGCCTGCCGAGAGTATCATCTGCACCACCAGGGCTGAGTCCAGATGCAGTACTACTCCCCGCTGGTGACTGCTGCCTGCTGGATCCACGTCCCTGTTGGGACCAGCCCAGATCATGTGCCTATGGCCTGCTGAATCATGGCATGGACAGCACACTCCCTTCAGTAGCATGGGAATGTGATGGTACATGGCAGCGTAGACCCTCAGATGATCATGGTGTTGCCCTACAGCCACATGGCTGCTGGCCAGCATCCACCAAATGCTCAAGCACAGATATTCCACAGTCAAGGAGTGCTAAGGTCTCCCCTCACCATCTATCCATGACCCCAGTATGCTCATAGATGGCTGCAGTAAGTTCAGATTGCCACAGACACCAGGGACGTGCTCATCCACAACCCTACATATATGTCTGGTATTACGTTCATTACATGCCTGTGCCCCCATGACAGCCTGAAACATGTGTCTGGTGACTGCTGCCATGGCACTTGCAACAGGGGCAGGATGGGCTGCAAAGCTCTTCTGAGCACCCCTGCCCATCTGCCTGTGTGGGACCTCACCAGCACTCTGGCTATGGCTAGTGCCTGCAACCTCATTTGTCATAGTCACCACAGTAGTCTGTTCCATGCCACCACCCACCAACTGTCCATTATCTGTGGCCACTGGTGACAGGGTATGTGTGGGCATTGTGACTGTGTGCAGTGATGGGGTTGACAATAGTGGGATGCCAACTGATGGCACAGTATCAGCCCCTGACAACCCCACCTGTGCCTCAATATGAGTATCATCATGGTTAGAGTCTGCAGAGACACTGACATCAGTATCAGAGCGGGAGGGACCATAGCCACCATGTCCCCATGTGAGGGAAAAACAACATATGTAAATTTCTACTGGCACTATAAGGTTTGCTGGTATACACACACACACACGCACACACACACACACACACACACACACACACACACACACACACACACACACACACACACACACACACACACACACACACACACACACACACACACAAGTGAGGTGCCTCAAAGGTATTACACAGACCTCACATTAGCCAAATGGGGGCATTCACGACACACAGTCAAACAATAGCATGCACACTCTGGATGGACCCTCAGCATCATGCAGTGCAGCCCTTTCCAATTACTGTTACTACTAATATACACCTCTGGGATATGTGAGTGGTGTTAGTAGGTGATGGCCCTTCACCTAGCACACACTGCAGCCATGTAAATTATTGCTGTTCACCTGTATAGCACTGAGGCAACTCCTACAGAACATACCCCCAACTGTACAGGGTTTTGTTGAATGTCTACATGTGTGGCTCATATGTTTGGTCTGCTCCTCATAACTCCTGTATTTCTCTGATATATTACTGGGTTGGCCTGTGGACTAGTACCACTAAGTAATGTCCTAATTGGAGGTGCAGACTGCATAACCTGCAGTACATGTATTTAAAACAAAGCTGGTTACTCAAACAACTTCCCAAGCTTACAGTAGGTATTGTAAGTGTACACACACCTGTTAACATGCCAGGTTCTCATAATATATCACATGAGACCTCAGAAATCAGGTCATAACATTGCCATCATGTCATATGACATATAACCTGTGCAATCCAAATGAAGAACATACACATCAGTTACAGGTAACATCTGATAATTGAAATAGGTACAATAGGCTGATTGCATGAGTGTACACACCCTTAAAGTAATACTCTGTTACAGCAACTTTTGATTTAATCACAGCATGCAGTCCTCTTGGAAAGGTGCCTATCAGCATGACACATCTTGACTTGCCAATAATGTTTGCACACTCTCCCTTGCAAAACACCTCCAACTATGTCAGATTACAAGGGCATCCCTTGTGCACTGCCTTCTTCAGGTCACCCTGCATATATCCTATTGTAAGTAGGTGTGGGCTCTAACTCGGCCAGTTCAGAACATTGCATGTGTTCTGGTGAAGCCATCCTTTTGTTGATATGGATGTATGGTTTGGGCCATTGTTGTGTGGAAAGGTGGAATTCTTCACCATCCACAGCTATGTGGCAGACACCAGAACATTTTGGAGCCACAAGGGAACAGTGTTTGGAACTGTTCATAATCCCCTCTAACTTGGCTACAGCCCCTGTTCCAGCTTGTAAACAGCAACCCCAAAGCAGGACACTGCCATCACCATGCTTCACCATGGAGGTGGTGTTGTTGTGGTGATGTGCAGTGGTGATATTGCACCAAACACACCTGTCAGAATTTTGGCCAAAGAGTACAACCGTGGTCCCATATTACAATAACACATTTTCACACTTGCTTTTTGGAGACCTGATGCATTGTTTTCAGACATTCACCAGACCTGGATATTGTTTGGTGTGATGAACTTCTGCCATCTTCCAACCCTACCCTATAGGCGGGACATATGGCGACTATGGAAGGTTGTTGTGACATAGTATACACCCAGTACTTGCTGGAGATTCCTGATACTCCTTCACTGTTGCTGTAGGGCTCCTGATAGCCGTCCTGGCCAGTTTTCATCTTGTATTCTCATAGACTTACTTTGGTGGGATGTCTACTCCTTTGCAATGTCACTGTAGTCCCATGTTTTCAGAACCTTTTGATGACTGTCTGCACTGTGGTCCATGGTATGTGCAATGCTGTGGAAATGTTTTGGTACCCTTCTCCAGGCTGACACATCTCAAACACTTGGTCCCTTAGCAGCTTCATCATCTCTATGTGAACAATGGCTGTTGCTGTAGCAGGCAACTGGGTATATGTTAGAATAATCCTGGTAGGACAGCTGACCATTAGTTGCTGTTAATCAGACAGTCTCTGTGATTGATGGCTTTTGTGAACCCAATAAGATGTACTGCTGTAATTGTATCAAAAGGTGCCAAAACACAGTACTAGTTTCAGCCTGTGCACACATATGCATCTAGGTTGTTGTACTATTGTTATGTGTCATTATTGTTCCCTTAACAGATTTGTTTGCTTTACAATTGAATTGTACAGGTTATAGATCACATGAACAGTTGGAAGTATTTAGAACTTATCTATTGTGCTCTCATTTTTGCATATCACTCATACTTGGCATTCTAACAGGGTGTGTACACCATTTATATGCTCTGTATACCATTAATGTCTACAATATGACCCTAGTTTTGGGCCTTTGTTCTCCCATTTTGTCGGCCTTTGTCCAGGTGTCTTGCAATGACAGGTTGTGAGGTATGCTACAGATATGTGACATCACCTGCAAATAGGTCCCTGTCATGACCACCATGATGCAATGCAGTAAACGCCACCACAGGTGATCATGCAGCTATTGCCAAATGGCTGAGTGTAATAGTTGTGTGCATGGTCACGTGCATTAACTTTAGCATGCCTAAGGTACTGGTGAGCCACAACTGGGAAACCCTATACTTACTGGGTACCGGCTGCTGTTCCGTGTGCAGACCTGAGGGACCTAAGTATTTGTGAGGGAGAGGTATTGTCAACAGATTCACATTAGACATTGGTACAAGATGAACGTTACGCTTCTGCACAGGTACAGTACACACTATGATAGTACACAATTTGCTGTCCTTCACCATAGATGTGCACTTGTGTGCATTACTACACCCCATCTATTAATCCATTTTGCACTGACATATGCATCTAGAGACTCTGTAGAAGACAGTTGAAATGCTACCTCATTACATTGATGTGCATTTTGGCCTTATCTGGATGCTCCTCGCCTGCTGTCTGGGTGCCACCCACCTACCCAACTGCTGTTTCCCGTGTTTGAGTTTGTGTGGGGGCTACCCCAAGGTTGGTAAGGAGCTTCCCTGTCACCATAAGTGGAGCCTGTGCGGCTGAACCCCCACCGGTAGCAGTACAGTCCCTCGCAACAGCAGCAGCCCTTTGCCAGGCACAATTTATCAGGTCAGTTTCTCTATGCCTGACCTGATCGTATGTGCATCTATGGTGGCCCAACACATTCACTCTGTGGATGATCTCATCTGCCAGGGCAGTCTGGTCCTGCAGATTTTGCTGGCTAGGGCCAGAAAGGATGGCACAGTTTAAGATTACAGCTTTTGTGATGGCTGCTGTCTCCGTATCAGTGTAAGGCAGTTGCCGCTGCATGGCACCCGAAAGACATACACAGGGAAACACATTACAGGACCTCAGACATTGCCCAGAGTTCTTTATAGAGCCAGAACATGCATATGGACTATCATTAGCTACCACTTACAAACACATCATACCCCCGTACCTTGCAGTGCTGTCTGAACATGCATTGTACTCCTGGTCCTGATGTGTCATGCACCCCCCCCCAATGAGGGCCAGTACATTGCATAAACCAACATTCATCATTCACGTTTGTTTAGTGGGATAAAAGTGGCCGTGTTCCTTGCAGATGGGATGTCAATGGTGCTCAGATTGCTTGCATACAGTGTGTAATGGAGCTGGAAGCATATGCCTGGGTTCAAGTAGGATGCAGGAAGGAATGTTATCAGGCCCTAAGGGGACTTGTTTTTGTTAACTTTAATTAGGCAGTTTGCACCTGATCCATGATGATGAGGGGAGGGGTGTGTGTGCTTTGCATATCCACCTATACTGATGGTAATCCAAGGTGGTGATGTTTGCCCTAAACCTGTCTGCAGCAAATTGGCTGTGGCCATGGTGTGTGTGTGCATGTGCTGTGATTGACCACCATTACAGGGTGGGTTGGGTCAGTGCTTCTGAGACTGCAGACATATGTGAAGATGGGCTTCTGATTGCCCTTAGTGGATGTGTTGAATTTGTACTCATAGTTAGCCTTACAGTAATCCACCTGTGACCTAATATGCTCATTCACACAAAAGTTGTATTGCCGCCCAGTTGGTGCCTGCTCCTACTTTGCCCTGTACAACCAATATAGCATCACATTATGTGCTTTGTGCATTGCTGCTGTCCAGCAAAGGAGTTTTCTCTACTATGGTGGAGACAGGTTTTACAAGTAAGGTATTGCTGAGGCCATACAGCTATGTGGTTGGTCATATATCTGCTGAGGCCATACAGCTATGTGGTTGGTCATATATCTGTTTGTAGTACACAGGGACACAAGGTCAGAACACAGTTGGCCACCACCACAATTTCAATGTGATACACATGCTTATTATACTACCCATGTATGTGTCAGGGCAATGACACAGCCAGTAGCTGCAGAGGTGTAACTCTGTTGGATGCACTGAAACTAAGGTTACACACATGTACAACATGTACAACTAATTCACCTGATGCATCCCTTGTCAGTTGTTATGACGTAGCCAGGTACACCTACCCATACTTACATATGCACAGGTAATACCTGCTATACATTTCTGTTCTATGTCAATATGGCATACTGTAATGACAGTCTTGCTGCTCAGTCAGTCATGTCAACCTGTTAGGGCAGGATATCTGTAGGACAATGCGCATATGTGGTGGGCTATGGGCCACAATTAGTGACACTTTCTTCATATTGCTGTAACACACATATGTCATTTGATAGTGCAGTAGCCTTTGTATTCACAGACATACCCTGGAGGAGGTCTGATGCTCATATGGCAGGCAGAGAGGTGAAAGGCTAAATGTGTGGTAGTGAGGGTAGGAACTGTTAATGTTGTGAGTATGACTGTTATGGGGACAGAGCTAGCTGATATGTTGGACAGAGGAAAGGTGGATATATTGTGTGTGCCAGAGACCAGATGGAAGGGGTGTACAGCTGTGTGTATCGGAGTCGGGTACAAATAGTTCTATCATGGTGTGTATGGGATTAGAACTGGTGTAGGAGTTAACCTGAAGGAACATTATGCCACGAGTGTTTGTGGAGTTGATAAGAGTGTTTGGTAGAGTGATGTTCAGGAGGCTGGGAATTGATGGTGTAATGCTGACAGTTGTTAGTGCATATGCTCCTCTAATTGAGTGTGTGATGGATGAGACAGGCGTACTTTGGTATGGTTGGATGAAGTGGTGATGTGTGTACCCAAGGGTGAGTGAGTGGTGATTGGAACAGATTTCAATGGGCATGTTGGTGAAGGGGACAGAGGGGATGCAGAAGTGATGTGTAGGTATGGTGTTAAGCAAAAGAATGCATAAGGTTAGATGGTGGTTGAGTTTGCAACAGAGGTTGGACATGAGTGTGGTGAATACATAGTTTTACAAGACTGATGGGCATAGGGTGACATACAAATGTGGAGGAAGATGCATACAGGTGGATTATCTCCTATGAGGGTGGACCTGTTTGAAGGGGATTGGTAACTGTAAAGTGGTGACAGGGGAAAGTGTAGTTAGGCCGCATGGAAGGTTGGTCTGTGGGATGATGTTGGTGATCAAGAAGAGGGGGAGGAGTATGAGGGCAGCACCATGGATCAAATGGTGGATATTGAGAAAGGGTGATTGTGAGGTTGAGTTTAGGGAAGAGTTAAGACAGGCAGTGGGTGGCAGTAAAGAGTTAGCAAATATCTGGGTAACTACATCCTAGCTAGTAAGGGAAGTTAGTAGAAAGGAGATTTGTGTGACATCTGCACAGAGGAAGGAGGACAAGGAGAGCTGGTGGTGGCATGAGGAAGTACAGGTGAGTAAACAGAGAAAGAGGTTGGCCAAAGAGAAGTGGGATTGTCAGATGGATGAAGAAAGTAGACAGGTGTATAGAGAGATGGGGTGCATGGCAAAGCCAGTGGTGGTAAAGGCTGAGGATGGGGCATCTGAAAGGTTGTATGTAAGGTTGGACACCAAGGATGGCGAATAGGACCTGTACCAATTAGCTTGACAGAGGCATGTAACTAGGAAGGCTGTGCAGCAGATAAGGCTGAGAAAGGATAATGGTGGAAGTGAACTCAGTAGCGAGGAGAGTGTGTCGACCAGGTGGAAACACTACTTTGATGGGCTGTTGAATGAAGAGAATGAGAGAGTGAGAAGGTTGGATGATGTGGGTATGGTGAATCAGGATGTGCAACAGATTATCAAGGAGGAAGTAAGGATAGCTATAAAGAGGTTTAAGAATGGAAAGGCTATCAGTCCAGATGACATACCTGTGGAAGCATGGAGGTGTTTAGGACAAATGGCAGTGTTTTTTTTAACCGGATTGTTTACTGTAATCTAGGAAAGTGAGAGGCTGCATGAGGAGTGGATGGATGTTTGGGTACTGATTATGAGAATAAGGGTAGTGTGCACAGCTGTAGTAACTACAGAGAGATAACACTGATCAGTCATAGCATGAGTTAATGGTAAAGGGTGGTGGAAGCTAGGCTAAGAAGGGAGGTGAGGATTACTGATCAGCAGCATGGTTTCATGTCAGGAAAGAGCAGTACAGATGCAATATTTGCTCTGCGAGTGTTGATGGGGACATGCAGAGAAGGTCAGATGTTGCTGCATTGTGTCTTTGTGGACTTAGAGACAGCATATGACAGGATGCGTGGAGAGGAGTTGTGGTATTGTATGAGGTGGTCAGGAGTGTCAGAGGAACACATAAGAAAGCCACAGGATATGTACAAGGCTAGTGTGGCAGCAGTGAGTTCTGCATTGGGCGTGACAGTTGTGTTTAAGGTGGAGGTGGGAGTATATCAGGGATCGGCTATGAGCTCCTTATTTGCAGTGGCGATGGACAGGTTGACAAACATGAACAGAAAGAAGTCTCCCTAGGCTGTGCTGTTTGTAGATGACATTGTGGTCTGTAGGGAGAGTAGGGAATAGGTTGAGGAGACCCTGGCAAAGTGGAGGCATGGTCTAGAGAGGGGAGGAATGATAGTCAGCAGGACTACGACAGAATATGTGTGTGAATTGGAGGGAAGATGGCGGAATGGTGAGGATGCAGGGAGTGCAGTTTTCAAAGGTCGATAGGTGTAAATACTTGGGAACAACAGTTCTGAGTAATGGTGAGTGTGGGAGAGAGAGGTGAAGATGTGAGTATGGGCAGGATGTGAGTGGTGGGTAAGAGTGTCATGTGTGATTTGTGACAGACAAGTACCATTAAGAGTGATAGGGAAGGTCTACAAGAGGGTAGTGAGACCAGCTATTTTATATGGGTTGGAGACATTGGCATTGAAAAAAAGATTCACAAGTCAAAGCTGGACGTAGCAGAGTTACTGATGGTATGATCTGCACTGGGTGTTGCCTAGCAGTGTCACAGTCAGTATTGTGCAAAACACACTCCAGTAGTGGACATGTGTGAGCCGTCCTTGTGTTCTATGTCACTGCAAACAGACACAGATTTTATGCCCATAGGTTCTGCTCAGCAATTTATCAGTACAGCATGTGTTGTTGAGACATAATATTGTTTGAACTTCCTATTTTTCACATTTGCATGCCCCCTGCTACATTCCATTACAGGCTTAATTGTCTGACATAGCTGTGTTTTATTGTTTTCAGTTCAGTTGGTATACTCCATCAGTCTCAGTGTGTGTGTGTGTGTGTGTGTGTGTGTGTGTGTGTGTGTGTGTGTGTGTGTGTGTGTGTGTGTGTGTGTGTGTATGTCTCTCTCTCTCTCTCTCTCTCTCTCTCTCTGAGTCAGATGTAGGATATGCATCTGTTTTGTATAGGCAGCATCTTGCCTTTAGTAGGTAATGCCCATGAGCAGCTGATGGCCTGTGCACCAATTGGAGTCCCCCACTTGCTAATTGCATGTGGAATAGCTATAGCATCATTCCCATAAACAATAGCATGGAAACACACTCATATAACTGAGTACTTCATGTGGGCATTGCCCCTTTTCCTTGCCTGGGAGGAGTACTTCATGGAGGTGTGTGACAGACATCACAGAGTGTAGTTGGGAATGCCTCTTACAACAAAGACTGTGGAGACAGCCCTACAAACTGAGGGAGAAAGTTCCAGACATAGGGACAGAATGTAAGTATTGCTGTTATATAGTTGAAGTAATGCTAGTTTGACAGGGTTTGTGTGGATATGGCTTCTCTTCATGAATTTAAGTCTGATAGTGTTATGTGGTTGACATAACTTCCAACTGTAGGGCTATCCACAGAATGGCCAGAGTCTGGATTCTTATATTTGGTGTGTTACACATTTTCTGGGCTTGGAAATTCAGTAGCATACTCTGAGGACTGCAGTCAGTAAATGGTAACATCCATGTGTGTTTCTGGCTTCATCTCCCTCAGAACAGATATGTTACAACAACCCTGTTACACCAGCAACTTTCTCAGTTAATGACAGCAATATGTCAATAATGCCCCTGTGTTTGGGCATTGTCCAAATGTCATGCTGTAAGAGGTGTATAGATATAGTATATCATTATATAGTGACTTCATTCCAGATATAATCCCAGTGATGGATCAGACTGCCAGACATGTTGCATGTAGAAGGCCTTATATATGAGAAGGAAGCCTGGACATTCTGTGGGACTCTCTACAGTTGAGAGGGCTGTGTATTTCTGGCAATTGTTGACAGACTGTCAGGATTGTGTAGCAGTGTATTGTGAATGTGTTATTTGGCCTGTGTGGGGAGGGGTAGATGTAAGTGTTGAGGGACTTTTCTATCTGACTTTGCATGCTGCTCCATCTTCTGGTGCTCTATCAGCTGTATATGTTTGTAGGGGCAGACAGAGACATGTCCCACACCACTGTCAGGCGTGAAGACTACACTTTGAATTGGGCCAGTATATATATATATATATATATATATATATATATATATATATAGGGGTAGTGTGTAAGTGGCAAACATGCTGATGATTTTGTTCACACAGTCCATATACTTTACTGTTCCTGTGGATTGCCAGTATGTCACTTTGAATGTGGTGAGATTGGTTCTGGGTATGCACTTTCACAGTGGTGTCTCTTTGTCAGTGCTGTTGCATCCCTGTAGTGCCTGATATATTTGCAATTACATGCGTATTTCCCCATAACAAAACTGGGTTTGTGTTGTGTCAGTCTGCCAGTAGTTTAGACAGTACTTGGTGACATGTCTAGCAGCTGAGTGTAGTTTCCCTACTGTGATGTTATGTCCCGATATTTATCAGATGTACTGTTGCCTGGACCCCATAACTGTTGTGTATGTCTGACACATCAGTGGGATGATGTGAAGATTTATGTCATTGAGTAGTGGGGAGTAATTTGGTTTTGGACGTGGGCTATTCCAGTCGATATATGGTACAACAGACAGGAAGGTGTTACTGCATCAACTGTGTCACCTTATCTATTCCATTATTTGGGATATGTTCCCAGTTTCATGGGTTTACACCCCCCTTGGTCAGGCTTGGTCCAGATTTGTGGCACTAAGGGGTTCTGAGCATACCTCTCGACTGGCCAGATTGTTTCAGACTGTCCAGGATTACTGCTCATATGTACATTCTGTTCCACAGAATCATTATTTTCATTTCTGTGGTAAATCACTGTGATGATGTCAGGATTTCTGTCAGTAAATGATGACATACATTTCAGTTCAGAACTCACATCCTTCTGAACATGTATGCAGACATGAAGCCTGTTACTGTAGGGACATTCTGCACTTATAACTGCAGTATGTACATTATGTCCCTGTTCTTGGACCATTGTTCGCCCATTTTGACAGCCATTGTACAGAATTATTGCACTAAGAGGTGTAGAGGTATGGTGCTAGGTATGACTCCACTACATGTTGTGGGCATTTATATATATATATATATATATATATAAATATATATATATATATATATATATATATATATATATATATATATATATATATATATTGTTTAGATATTTCTATACTGATATATATATATATATATTTTTATTTATATATATATATATTTTTTTTTTTTTATTTCTATACATATATTTATATAACAATATATATATGTATATATTCTAGAAGTATTTGTTTTCTATGTATAGCTCCATATATCTGATGTATATACTTTTTAATATTTATCTATCACCATACACATCTATATGTCTATATTTATATATACTAAACATGACTGATTCCACAGTGTTTGTTCCCTACTATTCTATACCTGCACTGAATGATATATTTGAAATAACAGCATTCATTATTACATCTCAGATGGTGTAGTAGTAAGTTGACCAGACTATGGTGTACAGAGTTCTGGTTTTAAGACTTGGCAGGGCTGATTATTTTGTTGCTGGGTGGAACAGTGGCTCATGAGTACAGAGTGATTAAGGCAGCTTTAAGCAGTTGTAAGTGAGTTTGCCTGATTGTAAGCAAGGCCAACACATAGTTAAAAGGGAAACTGCTTAGTCTGTGTAGACATCGCTTAGCATTGGGCAAACGTGCTTACTGCTGCTTATTGCAGCTTACTCCCGCTTACCCCCACCCTAATTTCTTTAAAAGAAAAGTTAAAATGGGTGATAGGAAAGTGGAGAAAAAGGGGGCACACAGAGGGAAAAACAATAGAATGATAGCTAGGGATGTGGAGGACGGGTGTAGGGAAGGTCCATAGCTGTCCATTTCAGAGACAGCAACAGCTGTGCATTTGTACAGAATTTGTAGGTAAATTTGGACAATCAAACCCCCTGAGAGAGGGGTGAGGACAACAGTAATGTGTTGTTAAGTCAATTAGACCAGATTACATGTGTCCAGTGGACACATGTGCGAAATGGACAGCTATGTATGGGGCGACATTTTTTTTGTGGGAACAGATTACTCTTTGTTTTTTATCAGGTGAGAGTGGGATGTTGGGGAAGGATAGCAGGTATATTTTGGGAGGTAGGTTGGGTAGGAAGACAGACAAGACAGCAGACAGGGGTGGTATATGACACATGTGGGGGGTTAACACCTTGGATGGGCAGGGTGGTTGGGAATTGGATGCCCATGAGCCCCCAAATGAATACAGTGTGACTGAGGTCCCCACCCATGGACAGTCACCAGTGCACCTTCATGGCCCCGAAAGGTGGTTGTGCTGGGGTCTGAGCAGTAGGGGCAGGCTGACCCTCAAGATGCATCACACAGCCCTCAAACTGGCATAGCAGGTCTCATAACTCCTTTCGGAGCTTGCTATGTACCAATCTCCAGACCTGACTTCAGGTGACGGTGTCCTGTCCGTGGCCATTCCTGGGGGAAGACGAGCCCCATTTCCTGAGGCAGTTTCCCCCAAAGATGGTGAGGGACCAGTGGATGAGAAGGTCCCAGGTTGGGTCCCAGACATACTGGGGCCTGGTGCCATGGCTAGTTGAGGTGGGACAGGCGGATCTGCTGAGATCGGCCTTCCCAGACATGCTATGGTGTTGCAGTTTTATAACATCATGAATGCTAAGGATAAGGCATATGGAGAGTTGTATGAAAGGTTGGACACTAAAGAGGGAGAAAAGGACCTGTACCAATTGGCTAGACAGAGGAACTGAGCTGGAAAAGATGCACAGCAGGTAAGGGTGATAAAGGATAGTGAGGGAAACGTACTCACAAGCGAGGAGAGTGTGTTGAGCAGATGGAAAGAGTATTTTGAGGGGGTTGATGAATGAAGAGAATGACAGAGAGAGAAGGTTGGATGATGCGGGGATAGTGAATCAGGAAATGAAATAGATTAGCAATGAAGAAGTATGGCTAGCTATGAAGAGGATGAAGAATGGAAAGGCTATTGGTCCAGATGACATACCAGTGGAAACATGGAGGTGCTTAGGAGAAATGGCAGTGGAGTTTTTAACCAGATTGTTTAATGAAATCTTGGAAAGTCAGAAGATGCCTGAGGAGTGGAGAAAAAGTATTTTGGTACCTATTTTTAAGAATAAGGGTGATGTGCAGAGTTGTAGTAACTACAGAGGGATAAAACTGATCAGTTATGGGAAAGAGTAGTGGAAGCTAGGTTAAGAATGGAGGTGATGATTAGCGATCAGCAGTATGGTTTCATGCCCAGAAAGAGCACTACAGATACTCAAAACAACAAAGAGAGAAACAGAATACAAACTGATCAAGTGTATGCTATGTAAAACATATTTTAATCAATAATATATGCTAATGCAATATAAAATGAATTTCATGTATACATAAATCTACTGCATGTACAGTAATAACAATAAAAAAGTGTGTGTACCATGTGAAGGTGGTTGTGCAAACTTAGAACCCGACGTGCCTACATATAAGAAAGAGAGATGAAACATGGCTGATAAGGATCACAATGCAAATGACAAGAAACAGAAAACAATATTCTTTACATCTGCAGAATAGGAAACATCTCATGCAAAAGTCTACTGTCCATTTTAATTTCCCCATGTTGTTCTCTTTCTCTCTTAGTGCCTCTGCCCCACCCTTCTTACTGGCTAAATATACATATCAGGTATGACATATAAATAGCAATAGGTCAATAGATAGATAGATTTTTGACTCTTTAATTTCTTCAGGTCTTCAGTTTCTAATACCATGATAGGAATGGACCCCATTCCTAAATCAACCTATTATTAAAGTTTGTGAAATGAGTATTGTTTCAACCTTTGATGTTAGCCAAAAGTACTCTTTACAGCACCCTCAATGTTCCCAGAACTGACTCCCCCTGCATTTCATATGGAGTTACATGTATCGGTAGCTTATCTAAATAAGACTGTACATTCTTTTTTTATGAGACCTGTTGTTCCTAGTACTATTGGAACAGTCTGCTCTCATTTCTGCCTGCAAATCCTGGTATTTTATGACTTTGTGTTTCTCTGTAATCACTGAGTATAGCAATTTCAATGATCAGTGCTATTGTGGTCTTCTTTTCATGGTCTACTATACTTGGTTTTCTCACATATATTTTCTGAACTGTTTATAATAGGTAATCCCATGTGATATAAAATTAATCATTCTCTATAATGCTTTGTAGATCATGTTTTCAGTGCTTCTTAGTTACTTCAGTATTGTAATGTTTACACAATACCCATGGCAACAACCACATTGTCATGCCTTTCAGTATACAGGCCCTCTCCCATTAGTTTATCACACAGCCACAATTTCTAATTCTGTTTTACAGAACTTGCATTTGTCTGTTTCTCCCACATGTTCAATGGACTTTGTAAAACAGCGTATATGTATATCACTATCCTGGGCTGCTAATATTAAACTTTCATCTTTTGCATTAAATTCACCTATCCTTAACTATTCCTGCATCAGATCATGATTGACATGAGGTTATTCCAGGAGTTTTCTGTACTATGCAACTATATGTATTCTTTTTTCACATCTCTTGCCTTCTCATCTGATCCTTCTCCTTATATTCCTTCCTTTTTTTTTTTTTGCCACATTCAGTTGCTGCCTGATTTTTCTCTGCCCCTGGTTTGGTTTCCATTCCCGCTTGACACTAATATGCAAGGAAGAAGTTATTTTAGATCTGTTTATGTTTTAGAACTTTTACTATGTTTGGATTTGATGAGGTCAGGAGATACGTATGCAGTCCTACAATTGCAGATGTATGCAACTGAGGAGGTGCATACCCCCTTCAGAAAGAGGGATATATAATCTTGGTATACATTGATGTGTATATATCATTTCATAAGTGTGAAGCATTTCTTTGTTTTGTTTTCTGGTCCATCTGATCCAATACCTTTTGGGGCCAGTCAGTCACCCCAAAACTGTAAGTTATAACAAGAAGAGCAAATTGGTTTATACCCTGGACTTTGTTCCTAGATGTCAGGCTGTTTTCCGTATTAATTGTAGTCTTCTAAAATATTCTTTACTGAGTTTTGTTCACATTTGTTCATGTGTTATTTTCAATCTTTCATCAATCCCCAACTATTTATACACTCCCTCCTGCTCAAGTTCCTTTATATCACATTCATGTCCCAGACTGATATTGCCTTGGTGCTACAGCTTTTCAGCTTAAAAAAAATTCTTATATCATCTAAGAAAGTTTGGACAAATTCCAGTTGTGCTTTCAGCTCCTCATACAGTTTTAAATTGTCCACAAAAAGAAGCTAAGAAATCTTTACACTTTGTTGCTGTTCAATACCCAAATTGTAGCCATTAACTAATATGTTAAGTAGACAGCTTAATGGGTTAAGGGCAAGACAAAAGAGCAGCTGTGACAAAGAGTTACCCTGTAATATCCCCCTTTGAATTTTTTATCCCTGGAATAATAATAATATGTCCTTTATGGCTTAGCTGCAAAGTGATTTGACACGGTTTCATGGTCACTGTAATGCAATTGATCAAGTTAGTATGTATCCTATAGATCTGTAAACACTCTTTTATCCATGAATGTGGGATGCTGTCACATCCTCTTTTTGTAATGTATCAATGCCATACTTAGATTCTTCCACTTTTTGAAATTATCTATTATGACTTTGTTTAATAAATGATCCTTTGTTTCATATGACTTCCTGTTTTTTTTTTCCCTTTTCTTCTATTGCCATGATTGAGTTTTCTTCGGAATGGCTATAAATTCTGGCAGCATCAATTCCAGTATATAGTTTTGTCAGAAGGCAAGTTATTTCTCTATAGGTTTTAGGATAGCTTGCAGGTTCACTCATAAGAAAGAGTATGCGTTTTCCTGTTGGTGCCTGTTAGGGGTGCTCAGATAAGTAGTTCTTACTCAGGATTAAATATTCATGTAACAATGTTAATACTTTTAGTCAGAAGTTAGGTACTGCATCTGGGCCTTGGGTTTTCCATTTAAGAGCTTTTCTCAATTTTATAATTTCGCTCTGGCCATTACTTCATCCCACTTCATATCCTATGCAGCTGAAAGTATTTCTGTTTTTTTTTTACTTCTTCTACCCATTCAGCATCTTTGTTATGTTCCACATGGTCTTCATAGATATTTCTCCAAAATGTGTCTATTTTTTTTCTTCTTTTTTTAGTGTTGTTGTTTCTATTCATTTTTCTTTATTTCTTAACTCTCTATAAAACTTTTTGGATCATCAATGAATTACTAAGTTTGCACTTTTTCTTTATATTTATCAGCATATCTTGATTTTCCTCCCTGTGCTGATATCTTTAGTTTACTATTTGCAATAGTGTACAATAGATTCTTTTTTGTTCTAATACTGTTGTTGCTTTTATCACATCTAGCTTTCTAAGTAGTTTTGTTGCTCTGTTCCCCCTTCTATACTCTTCAAACAGTGACACTTTTGTCTTAATTGCTTTATAGTTTTCCCTATTCAATGCATCCAAACTGGGATTTGATTCATTCCCTTCTTTTAGCTATCATCTTGTATTTTTGTGGTAGTACTTTATCTGTTATTAATTTAGCTAGACAGTAATATATCATATTTACTTCTGTTATATCCCATGAATTTCTGTTAACAGTCTTGATTACTTTGTTCATTTATTTTATCAGACTTCTAACATTTTGAGTCTTGTTGACTTTCTGTAATCTATTTTTTTCATCAGTCCTAATATGTCTATCCATCTCTATTAGTTCAAGCAAATCCTCCCTTATATTTTTTGCTTCTAAATCGAGGGCACATTCTTTATTCTCTGTTTTCTGTTGGCAGTACTAAAATAAGTTGCAGAACATCCTTTTGTGACATATTCTCTTCATCTGCTTGCTGCATCATCCATTGCTCTTTCATATTGAAGCTCACGATCCTATCATTCCACAATGTTGACTATGTCAGAGTTGCCACCTTTTCCTGTTCCCTCCCTTGCTGTGCAACTCCATATGAATTTTTGTACTGGTTTCTTTCTGAAGGCTCCAGAGTGTCTTCATGTGGTAACTGATCAGATGCTTGACATTTCACCTGTTACTCCTTAATTTGGGGGCTCACTGTTCCAACATGCTGTGAGTTTACAAGTGTCGGATTTTCTACACTAAATCCCTCACTTCACAGGTAATCCATAACTTCAGTTTCTATTTCTTTAACTTTTCTATTACTAATCCTCTTTTCTACTTCCCCATTTGTTTTCTTATTTCTTGCATTGTAAAATGTTCCCTGTCTGGATGCATTTGCCTGTATTTTTCTTCAAATAGCTTTGGTACTGCTTTTTGTATTAATTAGTTTTGCTTTCTCCTTTGCATACATATTGCACAATAGTAAATATCTCTTTCTTTCCCATGTCCATACAGTAGTTTTTATACCTTTCAAAAATTTCTAGAGTCTCTTTTTCATTCCCATGTCCATATTTCTTCTTTAGATGTCTCCTGCTCTGTTTCTCTTTACTTTGTGGCCTCTGTGTTTCGTCAAGCTGTGACAAAAACCTGTGTCAGACCTTTTACACAAAATTCTTCACTTTGCAAGTATTCCATAATTTCAGCTTCTATTTGTTTAACTCATATTTTACTAATATTCTGTTCTACATTCACCCTTTGTGATCTTGTTTTTTATATTGTAAAACTTTATATATCTGGGTGCCTTTGCCTGTATTTCTCTTTGAAAATCTTTGGAGCTGCGTTTTTGTATTGATTAGTTTGGCTTTCTCCTATTTTATCCAGGGACTTGTGCACCCAACTGTCTTTTTTTATTTTTAACCTACTTCTGCCCATGATAAATGCTATATAAAATACAGTCTACATATCAATGTCATGTTGGTGAGATTTTGTAAAAGCAGGGTCCACTTCATGAAGGTACTCACCAAGACTTGATGATGAATTCAGTTCCAGCAATATTACTGTATTCCTTTGCTTGCTGATTGTATCACCTCTCCATCCAGACCCCATCATCTCACCATCCGGACCCTAATGTCCATCCTATCTACAATGAGAATTATTTAATTATACTGCATATCTGGAAGTTCTGCAGTAGATACACTTAGGTTGTCCCCTTTGTCAGCACCAACATCAGTGATTCTGTGTGAGCCCTCTGCTGAGCTATCTGGAACTCTGACAGTGGACAGGAACTCTTCTGTTTCAGGCAGTGGTAGTTCAGTAGCATCACCACCCCTCCAGCCATACATTCCTGGGCAACTGCAGCCAACCTATGTTTTGCATGTCACTGGCTCTGTGTCTGATTTTCTGATAGGTATGGCCATGGCACCTACAGCATTGACATTGTTGACTACCTGCTCCCAGATATGGTCATGAGAGGACTTGTCATCTTTACCTCTGTCAAAGGGATGAGTTGTGTTGACAGTGTCTGGATGATAACTTCATTCTCTGCATCACTCTGTGGTGGTTTACAAGGAGCAGATGTGTTGGGTGCTGTAGCTCTCTATGAGATGAAACATAAAATGGCAAAAAAACAAAGAAAAAAGAAAATTAAGTCACAACTGATTGTTAATAAAACAAATATGTATGAATGAATGTACCAATCACACACAAAATAATTGTAAATGTAAGGCTGCCTATAAGTGCACACATTAATACAGACCCCCTCAAGAAAAGTAAAGAAAATGAAAAACAGTTCTAAAGGTATGTATGTAAGTATCGTGCTACTCTGTAGTACACTGCAGTGTTAACAAAAAGAATTAACAATTTTCATTTAAAACTGAAATAAAAAGATTCATGGGATGTACACCTGTGTAGAAGGCAGACAAATATATAGAGACTTAACACATTTTATGAGCTACAAATGTAAAACCCCTGATCTTGCTAATATGTGATAAAACAGTCTTCTGCAACAACTGGTCAGCTTCCCAGAGAAAAGTTTCCATAACATCGGGTAACATATTTTACAAGTATTTGTAAAGTAAGGAATTAACTGATATACATAGCTATGCCAACAGCAGGTGACAGACAATGCAGACAGTTAACAAATGCATATATTATGAAATATAATCCATCAGGTTAAAATAAAACATTTAGCAAAAAAAAAAAAAAAAAAAAGCAACACGCTTGTAGCAAATTAGTTGTCAAACTAGAAACAAATCAGATAGCAGTCCTGAGCTCTCTGAATACAGTCTCCCCTATTCTATACAAATTCCTTAATTACACAATTACATACATTTATATAGTGCAGTTTCACCCCTCTGAGCATTGTAAATATGAATATGAGGTGTGAACTCATTATCATTCATGAATTCTTCAATCTGCCCTAAGTGCTTGGCAGGTAAATATGCACTTAGTGCAGACTGAGGAATTCATGAATGCACTAAGTGCAAGACTAAGAGCTTGGCAGGTAAACTTGGTGAAAGGACCTACATAATTGCATCCACATATCCTAGCACTTCAAGGCCAAGCATTGAGAAGTGTTACTTGCAAAGGAGTTGCAAGTGTGAATGATTAACCTGACCACAGGAACAATTGCTGATTCACAGTCTGTCCTCTTTGATTTGCATTTATGGAGCGTGTGTCAGAGAGAAAATACAAGAAAGTCTGGGGTTACATTAACTGACTTAGGAGAACAACATTCCTAACATTTTTATGAATTGTTGCTGACCACACTTTGTCCATCTGTGTAAATATTTGTCTTTAATTCTAAGGAAATACATTACTCATTGAGACAGATATGAAAAGCAATGCAAATAAGGTTTCACTGTTGTTGTTAGAAAAGCATAAATAATGGAATTTTGCTCAAAAAATAAAAATAAGAAAATTGCTGCAGTGTTGCAAAGATTTCTTTTTTAGTGTTTAGGAAATATTACCTTAACCTTTTCCATTATCTCATTCAGCCACACATCTGCTGGCAAATTACAAAGGACAAGTTTCAGAACTTGGTTCTATTGCACCTTTAATGTGACTTGATACAGTGTCATATTTCAAATATAAGTAGTCTACATTTTATTCTTTCTGGTATATGTCTACGGTAAGTAGTGATAATAATCTCACATGTATGTTGTTAATGCTCTTGTTTGATGGTTCAAATCCACAGAGGGTGCTGTTTCTTTGAACGTCGTGGTGTTTAAGGAGCATGCATTCATGTTGCAAGACAACAAAGTTGAGAAAACATCACAAATGTACATTTTAACTACTTGGTTCATAATCTTCCCTTATTTATTTATTTACTTATTTATTTATTTATTTATTTATTTATTTTCTCTTCATCCTTTGTATGCCATTTGGCACTGAGCATTCTTGATTGGCGGTTGTCTCTAGCAATGAATGAGAGTTAACTCCCTAAGGTAAAAAATGACAAATTTACTTTAGAATGCTGTCTACAGGGCAATTGAGATTGATGTCAGTGCTCATTTATCAGCACTATGAGTACTGAGTGAAGAAATACTAACTGTCACCTAACTTTCTCTGTGGCACAAGACGAAAGTGAAGTGATTTTAGAGAAAGAGGCCACATTATGCAGTTTACAGATTTTTTATGACTTAATTCAGAAAAAATATTGACACCCACTGTTGCATATGAAATGAACATGCTAAATTCTGTGATAAATGCTAAAAATGTTACCTGTAATCCATATGAACTGATGTTACAAATGTATTGCAAACTGACCTCTTCTCATTATTAATAACAATATGTGATATGGATGTTGTAACATATGATACTTTGTTAAGTGTGATAATGCAAAAGCAATAACATGACTACTGTGGACATTATGTGTTATATATACTGGAGAATGTATCCATATATCATAACTGTTCATTATGACAGTAATACATTTTATTGTAAATGTTTATGGCATGAGTAACTGCATATATTGTGCCAAGAATAACCTCTTGATATTCTGTGTCATCTTTCTGAATGATTGTTATTGCATAAAACCTTGATGTGTAACTTAAATGCTACTTGTAATGTGACAAGCAGATATGAATATATTAATATATCATGCTGATACTAAAAGTGTTGTGTTCCTTGTTAGATATATCTTTTACTTGTGTTAGCTTGTAATGCAAGTTTTTTTTTTTCCTTTTGAATTTGTGAGCTATTCAGCAGTGTGAATAACAGAGTTCATGGCCAATGGAAATTTGAAAATTTTAAACTGGCCTGCCTTCTGTAGTGCAGACTAGCATAGCACCAGTGTGTGACCAATCAGCAAAAGGTGCAAGTGCATTAAGTTTAGACAAAGAAGACATGTGATGCGGAGTTTGATGCAGTTACAAGTAATTTGACAGATAGTGGGTCTGAATAAATATTGGCACACATTTTAGTATGTAAATGTGTTGTTAGAAACTCAGCTATTTTCAGTATTGTTAACAACATGCCAGCTGTTGTCTATCCTCTTTCCCCTTATTTGGAATTGCCTAAAGTCTTGATAATCTGTGACAGAAATTCAAGTTCTGATGTGGTAACATGATGTGAGAAGGTTGAATATGTCAGTGTAATGCACTTCCTGCTCTGGTCATTTGTATATATACCCTTTGATTGTTTTAGTTTTCTTTCCAACTGTTTTCAGTGTTTTTTTATTTTTACTGACTTTTGCATAGCCAAAGGAAAAAAGTGAAAACATCAGTTTGGGTTGCCTTCTGTAAGACATACAAGTCTGGTGCTGGTCCATGGCCATCAGCACTCCGGATAGTGCTGACTGAAGAAAATACACCTGTCATTTAACTCTCTGTCTCTCTGGCACAGGATATAATTGGAGTGATCTCACGGAAAGTAGCCAAGTGAAGCATGGCTCAAATCCAGTTTACAGATAATTTTACAGAGAGGGAAGAATGACATTTTGACAACACTTTCATTAAGAATGTAACACTGAAAACAAATGAGTATCATAACTACTTATTGTAACGCATGTATCATTAATGCTTGCTATGTAAGCCCCATATAATGTGTGTAAATGTTGAACATGACAATGATGTTATTTAATTTAGAATGCTCTGGCATGTGTATAATGTGCACAGTAGTTTTATTGTAATAATTATGACTCATCCCATATCATAGGATAATGGGATCATAGGAGATTACTAGGCTATTGACCCGGAGGTCATTTTAAGCCTAGCCATTTCAACCCAATGTAATACCATAGAGGTACAAGTCAATTTCCAAGATTGCATTTAGTGATGACTGCCCATGTCCAGGAGGGTCATGTGTGCTATCCCTGGTAAAAATTTAATGGTACCCCATCCACTCATCCAGGTTCCTCTTGAACAGTGTCACAGAGGTGCTCTGCTTCACATGAATTGGTGGCTTATTCCAAAGACATGGCAGTCACTGGGAGATAAAGCTGTCCCTCCAGCATGTCCTATTTAAGTCACAGACCATATTTAAGTCCTTGAAAGAGGTAGCCCTAGATCCATTTGATTTATGGATATGCAGTAAGTTCGTTAGGTTTGGTTCTTGGGTTGCTCTGTAGACCAGACATAAGTCTCCCCTAAGAAGTCTATATAATATGGAGTATAGTGACAGGGATTCTAGTCAGTCCATGTAAGGCACATGTTGGAGGTCCTTTATCTTCTTTGTTAGAAACATCTGGGGTCTCTCTAATTGCTGTAGGTGTTTAGTATGGCACATACCAAATGGGGCATTATACTCAATTATGGGCCAGATAAGTGGTGAGTATAGGGGGTTATAACTTCTTTTATTCTCTAGGCGATGCCTTTATTAATCATTTAAGCTACTTGGAAAGCTTTCCTTACAATGGTAGACATGTAGTGGTCAAAGTTAAGGTTGCAGTCAACCTGTGATCCCAGATCCTTTACCACTTCATGGGTACTTAGGATATTGTTATTGATTTGATGGTGTGAAGGGACATTGCTTGTGTCAAAGGGAATGATAATGCATTGCTTTGCATTCAGTTTGAGACCATGACTAATACACCAGTTGGTGGTCTGTGTGAGATCATACTGGAGTATACTGACATCATTTGGGGATTCAATGATTGCACCTAGTTTGCAGTCATATGCAAACTTGGTTATCCACAACCCTTTAGTTTTGACCTGAACTTCTGAGAAGTATATACTAAACAGTAGGGGGTCCAACACTGACCCCTGTGGCACCCTGCTGGTAATAGGTCTGCTGGTTGATGTGGATTTACCCACTTTGATAGTGTGTATCCAGTTTGTGAGACACTTGCCAACCCATCTTGCAATAAAGGGGTTATATTCAGTATGCTAAGTTTATCATTAATGCCTGAATGTGGGATTGAGTCAAAAGCCTTTACCAAGTCAAGATATGTTGTATGCACAGATTTGCCCTCATCAATAGCCTTGTTCACACTTTCAAAGAAATCCACTAGATTTAACAGGCAGGATCTGCCTTTCATGAAGCCGAATTGGGTAGGATCTAGGGTTGGAATGTCACCTATGCTTTTGTTTATGAGGTCCATAATGAAACATTTCATTGCCTTACAGATGAAGATGGTCAGATTTATGGGTCTGTAATTCCATGGGTCTATTACTAGGCCACCTTTTTGGAGGGGAATAACTATACCTGTTCTCCATTCTGCAGGAACAAAGCCTGTGGTCAGGCTATGATTGAAAACAGTACTTAGTGGTGATGCTAGTTCATGTTTTAGCCTGTCTAGAAGACAGCTTGGGATGTCATCTGGTCCCATAGAGGTCATGTACCTTGCCTTGGACAGGGATTTGAGGAGCTGCTTTTCAGATATGTAAGTTGAGGGTGGGGTTGGGGAAGGGTTTTTGTAAGTTGGGAGGGGATAAGGGAGTGAAATGTTTGCCATACCTATCCGCTAAAAGGTTTGGTATCTCTGTGGGGTCAGTGTGTGTGATACCATTGGTCAATAGTTCTGCACATGCTTTGGTCCTACCCTCTAGGTTACATACATAGCTGTAAAAGTCCTTATGGTCATCCTTGGCAGTACTTGCTAGGTTTCTTTCAAAGGACCTCTTGGAGGAGTTGACAAGTTGTCTTATTTGCCTGTTAAGGCTGAGGAGGGTGCTTTTCCATTGTTGGGTCCTTGTCTTTGTTTTTTTGGACAGCACCTTTTTGCATATATTGTAGAGTTTTTTGATGTTGGAAGCCCACCATGGCAGTTTGATATTACTTGAGGCTCTGGCTTTGAGTCTGTCTGTCTTGTACAGCCAAGTTTATATGCTTATGCAAGTGATTATACAGAGCTTTAGTGTAAGCTTCAGTATAGTTCCCACTTTCAGCTTGAGATGGGGCTTAGAATGCATTTATACCTTCCCTTAGGAGGATACAGTTTGCATTGGTGAAGTTTTTTATTCTGATTTCACCCTTTGTGAGTTCTGTGTCAATTCAAAGGTGACAGATTTGTGGTCAAGTTTAACTAATGAGGGTCCAACAGTTGCAGCAGTGCACCTGTTTGACATGTTGGTGAGCACCAGATCTAGAATGTTTGTTCCTCTTGTTGGAGTATGGGCAATTTGCTCCAGGGAATTTGAATTTACAAAGTCAAGGAACTTTTGTGCTAGTGAGTTTGGGCTGGAGTAGGTTTCTCAGTTGATGGTGGGATAATTGAAATCCCCCATAACCAGTGTGTTTGGTAAATTTGGATTGTCTTCAGTTTGGTTAAGTAAGCTTCATGGGTGTCATGACCAATGGAGGGTGATCTATAACTGGCTAGGACTTGAATGGGGGTCTTAGCCACCATTACTTGGACCTGGAGTAACTTCATGAAGTTGTCCAGTCTAACTAGACATGAGGTGAATTTATCTCTAATATAGATTGAAACACCGCCTCCTTTGGTTTTCACAAATTCATTTTGTGGTCTAAAGGTGTAGAAGGCATTGTAGCCTTGCAGGGCTAAGGTACTCTCTGAGGCCTTAAACCAGGTTTCTGTGACTGCACAGACATCTACATCTTCTAGTGATAGAATTACTTCCAGGAAATGCTGTTTTTGGTTTCAGCGCCTAACATTTAGCAGCACGACCCTTATTTTGTTCTGATTGGTTAATTTCACATTGGTAATGTTGTATTTGAGATCTTGCCTAAAAAAGGCATTATGGGGAAAGCAAGAGCCTTTGCTAGCAGATGAAAGCCTAGGTGTGCCAGGTGCAAACCATCTCTGGCAAAGCAACGAGGTTTGCCGACCATGGCTTCCCAGGCAGACAGAACTGGATCCCCTTGGAATGACATCAAAAACTAAGCCAATTACTCAAGTCAATCATTTTTTTGTTTATATTGTGGCATCATTCTAGGTGAGGGTAGCATGCTGCTTAAGGCTAGGGACATACCTGCCTAGGACACATATATAGAGAGCGCGACCATGTCTCTCTTCATATAGTCCAGTGAGGTACATCTCAGGTCATTCACACCAACATGAACTATGATAGAGTCATAACAGTACTTGTTGCTGAGAGACCTGAGTGCATGTGTGATTTGGTGAATCCTGGCACCAGACAGGCAGCTAACTGTGACTTTCTCCTTGTCCAACCTGGTGAGTGGGATATCTATGTGTTTCACTATTGAGTCTCTATTGACAAGAAAACTTGTTTTTTGAGTATTATGCTTTATGGGTTTGGTGGATGAGACACTGGTGACAATCATAAGTATGTGTTTATGACAGCATGTCTTGTGAAGTATGTGTGTAACATATCCAACATGTATTACAGAGGTCATGCAGCTCCGTGCATTAGAAATGCATTTGCAACCACAAATATTGCCTTTTACATAGAAATGCAATCCCATGACTGCTTAATGTAACACACCAACAGGCATCCTTAAGTATATATCTATTGATTTTACATTACTGTCTCTGTAATTAACACATTAAAATCAAGTTCTGATGTGACTGCCAGTCAATAAGCAAAGTTTAACATTCTGTCCTTTTCCTCATGGGCCTGATTCTCAGGGTATACTACTCTGTCTTACTAGTGTGTAAGGATTAACAGCCAAATATCTTACAAGTCATATAAGTTTTCCTACAACCGACAATGGTTATAACAAACATCAGACAGCATTTCAGTGTTAAACATTAGAACATGTGTCAATAGGTTGAGCATCACACATGACCAAATCTCACTGTCATATTTCAAACTTTTCTTGCTTTTTGATGTATTCACTGATAATGCATCAGCCAAACCAGTGCTGTGCTTTCAATTGTCAAAATGCAGGTGGCAATGTGCATCTTAGCACGCAAGCTGTTATACATGAGATCTGATTCCTAGCTTGACCTCTGCAGGCATGGTTCATAAAGGCTGGGATGCTGTTTCATTCAGAGCACAAGAGGAGGGTTTTGAAGAGTCCAGAATTTTTGTAGCACTCCTTGTCAAGTACTACAGCTGGCGGTTGTTGCAGAGGGATTTTACTGTGTCTCATCATAAGGCTGAGGCTTGGCATAGCTTGGCCAAGTCTGTCGCCAGGGCTACTGACATCACACGCACACTGGAGACCAATGTCATCACCATTACAGTAACAGGAAGAGGTAAAGGCAGGACCTCCTGAGCTGATGAGAGGATTAATTTAAGACTGTGAACACCTGACCCATTAAAAGTATATGATATAGCACTGATTAGCCAGCTACGATTCACCATAAGATTAATCATTATGTTTTCATATCTTTTTTTTCCTTTCTCTACTCTTCAGCTGCAGAAGAGATAGCAGAAAACCATTAGGTGCATCAGAATAGACTACCTCGGCTCAGAGAGGCATGGCATAAGTATGTATCAGGTATGAATGGAAAGCGGAGATGTATTTTCAGCCCATCGCTCTATAGCTTCTTTAGCAGGCATATCTACATTTTACATAATGCATAGATGCTTGCTTCAACAGCTGCTGGTGCTTGCATTAGGCAATGAGTACACCAGCTTACTTGTGTGTGGGCTCAATACCCACAAACAGACACTGAATTTTACTTCAGGATAGTATTTATAAAACAGGAACTGCAATGCTGCATGGTACTAACAATTCAGTATTTGCAAATGTAATTGTTAACTTTGTAAGCATATATCCAATATGGCAAGTTCAAATAAATGTTTCCATTTGTCATATCATAGCACTGTAATCGATTTTATAACACATTAATGACTTCCCATCCTATTTAGATCTGGCAAATGTTTGATTACTTATTTCTCATATTTATGTATTGCAATAATAAAACAAGGTGACGTGCCATGGACATTTCTTGCTTTTGTCTCCCCCACTCTATCTCTCTGTTTTTTAATATATATTATTTTTTTATTTTTTAATACATTGCTGCTGAAAACAAAATTGCCATCAGCACAGGGAGCTGAACTGACCTCTGTGGTTCAGCTCACTATACCTCCACAGATGCCTGTGGTGGCAGCACCACAAGAAGCACAGACACACAGCACATCTGGGTCACAACTTGTCAGCATTGCCTCCACAACCTCTGCCCTTCCTAAATCCTCTTGCACAGGCAACTTTGCCCAGCTGCTGGTGCAGTGGTACCCTCTGGGAGCAGTATTTGTGGCAGTTGCAATTTTGTCACCATCGAGATCTGACAGGGTTGATGTAAGACAAAATGGAGAGGAAACTCAATGCTCAAATTGGCAGGGTTGAAAAGGTCCTGCTTCATATTAGCAAATCAATTCCACATCAAGCACTGACACAGGTAACTGACATAGACAGTGATGGCTGTTTTGAGGGTGAGGATTAGATTGTAACTGTTCACAAAGTGGATATGGATGCACTTCTGATGTTCCCTACCTAATCCTATCATGGTGTCCACAACCATTTGCATCCATCACCATCCCTGTCTGCCTTGTATCTCCTGTATGTCTATTCCTGCTATCTAATCTACCCTACCTACCCGATCCTCTCATTTCTAAGCACCTACCGCAACATTCCTCTCTGTCCAGAAAAAAACAGGAGCCTGTTCTACAAAAAAATCATGCCCCATATATAGATCTCAACTTTGCCACTGTACAATCTTGACATACTTCATTTAGTCCAGTTAGTTATACATTATTCTGCTGTTGTCTCCCAGCCCTGGTGTGGTGACACTTCAAAGTCATGAAATTCTATGTACAATTCTGCATTTATGTTGTGAAAAAGTGGATAGTTATGGAGTTCTTTCACCACCATCCTGCACATTCCTGTATCTTTTCCCACTGTATTCTACCCTCTACTCGCCACTATTTTCTCCACTATTCTAGCAGTCCCTTTTTCATATGCTTAATCTGGTCAAAAAATAGAATGACATACAACACACATGGCTGGAATTGGCCCATTAAAAACCCTTTGCTTTTTTCCCCAGCATTTGCTCGGAGATTGGTATCTCGCAAAAATGCTGAGTGACACTGAATGGCATTTCATGTCATATGGCAAAATTGGTGAGTTTTTGCCATCACCCATGCTAGTCCAGTTAGCTTTATGCAAACATGTTTAAATTGGCTGTGCTGCAGGATTACAAAATAAAGGCAGAGTACCTTGAAACAGTTACTTGAAAAGTCCTTATGCTGATGGATGTAATGAACTAGAAGTTCCTATGTGGCATATTCAGATGATTCTCCTGTCTGTCGACTAAGGTTTTTGTATAATGTTTTGGGTTTGATTGCAGCTATATGTCAAATTATTATTGCATATCATTTTATATTCCTAGCATATATTTAACTGCAAACATCTGTATTTAGGTACACTTGCAACATTTCATGAACATAGAATTTGAATAGTGCAGCAAGAAAGCATTTGCAATAACATTCCATCCCTAACAGAGAGACTTAGTAAACTGCCCTTATCCTGCTTATGTCTTACTCTTGTTTCTACTCCGCTACTCCTTATTGCTACTATAGCAAACATTTTATTGAAGAAAGTATGACAGAGTAATAATGAAAAAGCACTTAAGAGTAACATACCAAAAAGATGGTCTTAAATGGCTGATAAATAAAACTTGGAATATTTCTCTCTCCATCTTTCCCCTTGTCTGTCTCTAGTCACCACTTCTTTTTCAGTATGTTGCCACTGTCCCTTCAACTGTGTGAATTAAGACTTCCTTTGTGATGTGCTGAGATAATGCTCAGATCTGTAAATTGCTTTTTGCATTCTTTCAAAGGCTCTAATCTGGAAATATGTCAAACTGTTATTGATTGTTTTTATTACGCTAATTTATATGCACATCTTATTTTGAGCCAGCATTATCCTGCTTCTGTTATTATCTACTTGATCCATGCCTCCTTTCCCGCCTGTGTACGTCTCTTCGCCCTCTGTGTCATCAGTCTGTCTACTCATCATTTGCAGAATGCCTGGTGTCTAGCAGCACCTGTAACTTTGGAGGAATGGAAGTTCACAGCTTATGGCAAAATCACATGAGTTGTTGCCATTGACTGGATTCCTCTGGTGTAGTTTGCCCTACTGTGCTTAGTCTGACTGTACTATGTACAGTCAAGCTAGTCATCTCTTGAATAGGCATAAGAGTTGAATGTACACTATACAGGATATTCCAAATGGAATATTGTTAGGAAGCATGCTGCCCAGAAATTCCTGGTTTTGTGACAAACATATATTATGACACAGAACACCTTACGATAACACATCAGTGCTCAACATTGGATCATTTATTTTTCTACTGACTGTAATGTGTACCTTATGCATGTTAAAATTGTCATTAATATGATGAAAACTAATGCTTACATTCTCTTTTGCCTCATCATTTTGTGACTGTCCCTTCAAATCAGTAGAATTAAGGTTATGAAGTAACATTTCCTGTTTGATGTGATGATATAATTCATGTCTGTAAAATGCTTTTGGCATATTGTCAAGGGTTCAAATCCAAAAATATTTGAAAGTCGTATTTAATGTTTTTTTTTGTATTACTATTATGTGTGAAAGTGTTGTCTACATATCTTAATAACCCCCCCCCCATAATCCTGCTTATGTCTTACTATGTTTCCTGTTTGTTCCCTATTGGAAAAATTTAATTGTACAGAGCATAACAGAGGACTCATGAAACGCATGACAGCAACACACCACAAAGATATTAAAAATGGCCCAGAAAAATATAACTTTCTTTGTCTGTCTCTAACCCTGTCTCCACATCTCTCTCTCTGTTCCCATCACTTGTTTTTTGTTGCATTTATTATGTATTCTCCTTTGCTTCAATCTATTATAAGATTTGAACTTTGTGAAGTAGGATTTCCTCTGTGGTGTGGTTAGATAATACTCAGGCCTGTAGATTTGCTTTGGAATACTGCCACTATTCAAATCTAGATGACTCCCGTGTATGCAAGTGCTGGCTACACATTTTAGTAACACACCATTATCCTGATGCATTAATATGCTCATTCCCAATTGAAAACATTGTCTTGTACATATCACGACTGAATAATTATGATTACAAACCACAGTAACACAACACAGAGTGCAGAAATGGACCAAAAACAAGTCTGTTCCTATATCTCTATCTCTGTCTCCCAATCTATCTTCCTCATTTAGTGCCCTCAGCTTTTGTGTGACACTTACCACCGTGCATCAGGGGTGAGTGATACTAAAATGTCATTTCACATTTTATGGCACAAGCTGAAGGGTTTAATTTCAGCCACAGTAGCACACTTCACATCACACAAATGTGCTTAGCCATGCAGTGCTATACAAATACAGACTAACTGTACTAGGCTTTTTAAGCAAGAAACATCTTTATTAAATTATCACTTATGACATAGGCTATCATACATTTATATAAATGAAAACAAACCATGCTGATTTTTATCAGTTGCAAACATTATATATCACTTATAATCTATCCAGTCATTGTCACTCAAACATATCAAAGATAATTCATTTCTTTCCTTCCCTTAAACCTCCTTCCTCCTCCAAAACATTATTCTGCAAGTATTGTTCTCGCAACTCCCATTTTTTCTATGCAATGTGTTCCTACCCTTTTTAAAGACTCCTCTTCTGCTGGTTTTACCTCTGCTACTATATTCACTACTTATACAGCTGGTTTAGACTTTGATTTCCATTTTCTAGTAATTGCTTTTTGGCAGCCACCAAAATTAAACTCAGCAAGGCCTTATTATGTTCTAGACAATTCTGAGTCTGTATCATAGTTCAGAATATCATTTCCTTAGTTACATCAATTTGTTCACCCAGCATTTCTGATAGAGTAGTTTGCAAGGAATATTTAAAGTCTGCCAACTCATTACACTCCCATTATTGTGAGACAGTTCATATATGTATATACATATATATATATATATATATATATATATATATATATATATATATATGTGTGTGTGTGTGTGTGTGTGTGTGTATTAAGCAGATAGATGTCATATACACATTATTAGATGTTATACCTATCCTTACTGTGATGAAGGCTGATGCCTACATTTTCCATTGCTTTAATCTGTTGTTCGAGTCCCTTCAAATGTATCATTTAAACTTAAGATTTCTTGAGTTCCTATGTGATGAGCTGAGATAATCCTTACTGTACACTTTAAATTTATACTGTCATGTGTGTAAGTGTATGCTGCATATGCTGTCAAATCCTCCTTTTGTCCTCATTATATTTCCATTCTCCTACACTGTCATCCTCCATATTGGAAACATTATAGTGCACACAGCAATACATCTGAAGTGTATATAGTTTCAAAAGATGTGCATATTTCTGTGTGTCTTTTGTTGTTATCCCTACCCCTGAGAATATCTTAACAATCATTGACAATTGGAGGCATTAGGCAAAGCTATAGATTTGATTTTGTAAATTTATATATGTCAGAAAATGTAGGGTAACACAACACAGATATATAGAAAGATGAGCTATAAACTAATTTCTTAGTTTATCTGTAAGTGTATCTCTGTCTCCAAATGTCTTCCTCTTCCCATTATAAGTTCAGTACCTCAATATATGATTATGTATGTGCTAATATTTTGCAATCAGCCGCACACATAAGCTTGCTGGTGAAGCACTTCAGGGAGAGACTAAAAAAATTACAATAAAGAATTATGTGAGTAGGTGGTGCACATTCTCTATGTGTTAATGGAATTTTATAACCAAAGTATTTGGATTTCACAGTGATGTTGACTCAATTAATTCAGTCTGTTAATGTATGTCTGCACTCCAACAATTGCACTTGCAACTTTGTTACAATGGTATGTAACCTTTTCATACATAATCCATCAGTGTTATTCAGCAATACACTGTCATATTTTGGAAATGTCGGTATTGTTAATGCCACTGCCCAAGCACGAGCCAACACAACTGAGAATGGCTACTTTTTGCATACAGTCATCCCAGGATGAACTGCCATGAATACTTGCTTGAAAATCCACTGTTTTGCAGTTATGATTGTTATTTAAACACCATACTGTGAGAAAGGTACATGCCACTCACTGTAATCCAATATACATGAATAACAGTATATACATGCTATTAAAGAAGTATGTAAGGAATCTGATAAGCACATTGCTGTTACATCTGCCTGTCCAGCCACATGCATTTCCCACAAAACATTTGATGTACATTAGCTGATTTTCAAAACACTAATGTGTTAATGCTTACAAATGTGCAGTTTCACATCTTTAAATTCAGACTTATCCCATGGTGCTTTCAGTTTGTTCTGTGTTCTCTAGATTGTGAAACTAGTTAGACAGGTGGTTCACGTCTGACTGTGGTGAACTGAGTGCATGTGGATCTAGTTTCAACAACAGACATGCTGTGTTCACTTCCACTCAGGAAAAAATAGGAGAAAACTTTAACTTTGGACACAGCTCCCTCTGCACTTTATCTCACTTTTAACACTAACATCTTCTCTGCAACATTCTGATGAGGTCATCCTGTCAAAAGTGCACTGTCTCCCCTTTAAAGTCAAACTTCTGCTATGGTGCTTGTGAGTCATACTGAGTAGTCTAGACTGTGTAACTAGTTAGGTGATTTAAATCTGACAGTGGTGAATTGGTGTTTGTGTAGTGTTAAGTAAGTAAATCTACAAGAAAAGATGTGCTGTGTCCACTTCCACTCAGGAGAAAACTTTAACTTTGGGCACAGCTCCCTCTGTACTTTCACTCAGTTTTAACACCAAGATCTTCTTTTCAATACACTGATGAGGTCATCCTGTCAAAAGTGCAGTTTCTCCTCTTACAAGTCAGACTTCCCATGTGGATCTTGTAATTCATACTGCATACTCTAGATTTTGTAAAAAATCTGACAGTGGAGAACTTGTATAAGTTGTTTTAGTGTCAGGTAAATAAAGCTTCAACAGCAGATGTGATGTGTCCACTTCCACTCAGAAGAAAAATTGAAGTTTTGACATAGCTCCCTTTTCACTTTATTCCTTTTTTAACACCAACATCTTCTCTGCAACACACTGATGAGGTCATCTCGTCAAAGTGCATTCTTTCCCATAAAAAGTCATACTTCTCCTTTGGTGCTTGTGATTCATACTGTGTTCTTTTGTTTGTGTATCTTAATAGATACTAGGTTCAAATCTGACAGTAGTGAACTTGTGTGTGTGGTTTAAGTGCCACATATGTATAGCTTCAATGGAAATGCTGTATCTATATCCACTCAGGAGAAGCATTTACATTGGGAGAGGACTCTCATCCCCTTATCCCACTTTTACCACCGACATTTTCTCTGCAACTCACTGATGAATGCACTCAGAATAAAAGTCGGACTTCTTCTGTAGTACTTACAGTTAATACTGTGCTCCCGAGGTTCTGTAAGTAGATAGGCAGGCGGTTAATTTCCAACATTGCTTAAATAGTATGACTGTGTGCACTGTCATATCAAATCCAACTGGCTCCATGGCAACATCCTTTATGTACCTATGTCCACTTAGGAAGTATGTTTTTATTTATTAGACATTTGTTTACCGGGAAAGTCCAACTTGGAACAAAGCCAATTTTCAGCAGAGGCCTGGGGAGAAATGCTCCAAATGCATGTCTTTGTAATGTGGGAGGAAATCAGAGTACCCGGAGAAACCCTGCATGAATGCAGGAAGGACATGCAAACTCCACAGAGAAGGCACTCCAGCAAAGAATCAAACCAGTGAACCTCTTTATGTGAGGCAACAGTGCTACCACTGCACCACCGTGGTACAGGGATTCTCTGTAAACTTCTGGTATCCCCAGGAAAAACCCACTTTTGGAAACACAATGATTACATAATGCTTAAAAAAACTGCACCATCTTACAGCTGTAATATAATTTCTCTTGTGGATCTAGCTGGTGATACTGTGCCATCTAAACTGTGTAAAATGATAGGTAGGTAGTTTGAATCCAGCAGTGATTGGCTTGTGTGACTGCGTGTTTCACTCTCACAATGTGTAGAAAAGGTTTCAAATGCATATATGATGTGTAGCTGTACACTTCCACTACTTTTAGCACACAAATCAAGCTACTAAACAATAATGATGTCATCCATTCAATTGTGCATTGTAACAATTGTACACTGACATCTCATGTGGCATTTCCAATTCAGATAATATTCTCTAGCTTGTGATCTTAGGTAGTTATTTCAAATCCAGCCTTAACTGTATAGACTGAGTGATGTCAGCATGACTGTGAATGCACTTGTCACTAACAATGTTGCCACACACACATACGTGTTGTGTACTTGTATAGATGGTGACTTCTGTTACAACAATTTATGATCATTTTTCACATAGAAATGTTTTATTTTAGACCGATGATGACATTTGATTACATTTTCCTTTCAAAACAATAGTGGTATGCCTACTCCTGTGGCATGAGGAAATGAGACAATGTTCTGTGTATTGTTGCCTTAGTAAAGCATGTGTTCAAATCCATGATTATCTACACATTTTGCATGACTGGCATTGCGCTATCACAGTGATGACTACATTATGCATCACATTTGTTTGGGTATACCTGGCATCAGGCAAGGATGTGTGACAAATAGACATAGAGCAACAATCTTTTAAATAAATTACAGGCACAAATATCCCTTGCAGCAACAACATGATGTAACAACTTCAAATGCCCAAATATATCACAATTGTAGCAACAGTTCAATCTGTCTTTACAGTATCGCATACCTTCTGTCATCACAAACCTGCACTAACTGACTGTAAGCATTGTGTGTCCTTATATTGTTATGCATGAACGACATTCACCACAGTTATAGTGTGTACAATTACAATACCAGGGCCCTCCCAATCCCTTTTATCTCATACAACTTGCAACACTATCATATGATGTAATAACTTCACATAGGTGGACTCTCATAGTTGTGTTAAGACTTTCAATGTGGCACATGTGATTCATGCACACTTTGTTAGTTGATTGATTTACAGAGCTTGCTGTTCAATTTCAGCAAAGGGCCACATTATATGAATATACTAGCATTACAAAAACACCATTACATGAAGTTAACATTATCCATTTTTATGTTGGACAAACAAATATAAACACATTTTTGAGTTCATCGCAGTGAAACAGCTGTTCTGGCAATGCTGTGGTGTGAGTGCCCTTGTCCCACATGTATGGAGTACTTACTTGTATAGCATATCTACACAGATAGAGTGTGGTTCAACTCTGGGTCAGTGTCCATACAAAACAACTGAAAATGATTCCTTGGCCAAGAAACATTGATAATGGACTGCTCCCAGGTATATGAACATTAACATTTGAATCTGGTAACGTCTGTTTGTCACATGACTGTGTCAGACAGGAGGGGCTTAGGCAAGAAAAGTAGTTATGGCACAGTAAGACATCCACATTTTAAATCTTCATGCTCCAAGGTAGAGGATCTATACCCATTATAGCAAGAAAGTGATTTAAGCCCTACAAGGGTGTTCTTCATGACATGAAGTATAAGCCTGTTTCTGTGGCATCAGTGGTTGATATGTAGCTTTTTCATATCTGTCCTGGCATGTGCTTTAACCTGGCAAGATGCAAATGTTGAGCTGTCATTTATTGCTCACAGGTATTACTTATTTTCTGAATAATAATGCTTTGTGTTGCATGTCTTCATCCAAATATTTGTGTAGTTTTGTAATTCTTTTCCTCATACTGTAGAGCTATATAGGACATGAGGGCTTACATAGCATTTCTTACTGTATGATATGCTACAAGATCATCAGAAAATGTGACTGGGCCTGTGCTATAACATTTTATGTGTGCTTGTGTTGTTTGCTTGCTGTTATGGTACTATTCACTGTAATTCCTTGTGAGCATGCCCAGTATAATGATGTAGTAGATGCCTGGTATTTACAAGCAGAAACCATGAACTAATGAGATGTCATCAGATCTGTTTTTTCATTTATTCCTTGAGTATTTTGAATGTTATTACATTACTGTTTAGCATTTACATGAATATACAACACATGCTTGTCTAATACATGTTTAAAGGTAATATACTCCTGTTTGTGGTTGCAAATGACAACAAATGACAAAAACATGTTCTTTTCTGATGGGCATGACACAGCAGCTGCAGGGTTTATTTCATCTTGTTTATACATGAGGAGAATATAGCAGTACTGCCTGTTGGTTAGTACAAATATATTCCCTGTGTATACATCTAATATTCAATAACTGCGGTCTATGCAAATATCCCCTTTGCTTCTACTGTCCTTACTAACTGTTATTTCTGTTCATCATTTTATTAACATTTATATCATATTTACTCACCTTTGTTACACTGTTGCTTTGTGTCCCCTCTTACATCCTTTGTTAGCATGTCCATTTTTATTTATCTGCAGGAATCAAGAATTGTAAAAAGGATTAAATATTATTACATCAATACGGGATTATTTATATTACATATGTTCTTTGGGACATAAGCGCATCTGACTCCATTATCTGGGTACATTTTTCTCATTACCCGCTGATCTTACTTATTGCTGCAGTAGTCCTTATTGTATTATGCTTACATTCTCCCCATTTAGCTTCCACTGCATCTGAATTCTTCCAGGTAACTTGCTCCTGCTTTGTAGAAGCTCTCCTAATGTGCTCACTTACTAGGTTTGCCTTTTGTTTACATTAGTGTCTTTGAGCTTCCCAGCACCTTTTCATGGCCACCAACACTTCTGTTGCCCAAACAAGAAAAAAGAGCTGTATGTTCACAAGTAACTAGAAAACAAGTCTTTTATTCCAAAAACGTCAGTATGAAGTGCTTTTCGTTAAGCTGGATAGCAAAACTTCTTCCGATAAAAAACCTTGCTTAACTAATGTTTAAATATACATAATGTGACTACATTGGTCATTAAAACACATTCATTATTCATTAGCAAGTCATTGAATTTAAACATACAGTGCATTGTTTTAAAAAACAAGAGACTTATAAAGTCAGAAACTAGAACCAAAACTAAAAAAGTCAGAAAAGTAAAAATTGCTTGACATTCCCAACAAAAGCTCTTTTTCTCTTTCATTTGTTTTTTTTTTTAGATTTATTTGATATTTAAATTCATACTATATATATATATATATATATATATATATATATATATATATATATATATATATATATATATATATATATATATATATATATATACATGTATATTTGTGTGTGTGTGTGTAGAAAGGAAATGTATTTAAAAAAACATTTTGTTTGTATATATATATATATATATATATATATATATATATATATATATATAAGCTTTTATCTCATTAGAGCTTTCAATTTTAAAATGCTTGTGATAAAGCAGAACTCATTAAGCCTGGATACTGACAGGCATTTACTTTAAGTTGCCATAATAGTTCTGCTCTTTCAAGTAGTAAGGGAACTGGTCCACCTCTTATATCTGTTTGAACTTGATCAACGAATTTAAACTTGAAGTTGTGATTTGGAAAGTCACTGCAGTGTGCTCACTTACTAGGTTTGCCTTTTCTTTACATTTGTGTGTTTGAGCTTGCCTGCATCTTTTCATGGCCACCAACACTTCTGTTGCTGAGGAAAAGGTGCTGTTATGCATTTACATTTGATGAGCAACACGCATATTGAATGAGCGTTGCTTCTCATTGCGCTAACACACTTAAATCGTGCATCCAAGGGAGAGCATTTGTTCTTCTACTTCTTATTTACTAAACATACTTAGGATGGCCATATGCTAAAGTTCTCCGTCCTGTTTAAGTATAACAGGGATGTTTTTGATTTGGGATTATCCTGAATGAGGTATCACACTGAAACATAGTTTCTCTCATTTTTATATAACACAGTAATCAATTTTAAGTATTACCCTGATGTGCATATTTCCAGTTATTGGGCTGCACTTTTAAAAGATATTAGCATCTTTCTAAATGGGGACAATAATTAGCAGAATGTATACAAAACACTTCCATGGTCACAATTTATACAACAGTTCATGTTATTTCATTATGTTTATCTGCTTCATCATGAATGAGAAACTATGGGTGGAATATCTATCCCAGCATGCAATATATGTAAATACAGTTCAGCAGCTGATTTGTTTCATTTATTTCATTTATTTTGGAATGACTATCTTACCATCAAGCCTTTGTTGATGTTAAGACAGTGATGCATAAATTATAATCACAGCACCTAAAATTTATTAAAACATAATATTGAACATAAAATGAAAAAACTTTTTGTTTTAATATTCTAGTATTAATTGTTAATATATGTATTTATTGTAAGATTATTCATTAATTCTTGCAATATTTTAATGTATTTAATACTTACACAGAGGTATTAATATGTGGATTTTATGAATTTTGAGTATTTGTATGCATAAGTTTAATTCATAGTATATTGCTTTAAGTATGGCTTTGGATTTTGGCGCCATTTTTTATTTAAAAAGTTTGGTAATTAGTTGTTTCAACTGTTCTGATGAAGCTAGCTGAGCCTAGTGAAAGCGCTAAACTATAGAAATTGTTCATATTGTTTATTGGTATTAAACAACTTTTTGGAGGTTTTAACTACAACCGGTGGATTTATTTTGCTATTTACTTGAGCTGGAGCGCATCTCCTTGTGTGGATTATTGTGAATTTATTTTGGAATGACACACTAGTCATTAAGAATAGCCAATGTGGGTCTCCCCTGAAAAGAGGACACTGGCCTAGTGGGACTAACCCAGTCAACAAAGAACAAATAAATAGAAAAGTAAAATAAATCATAGTTCATTAAAGGATATTTGGACATTTATAACCAAATAGTTTCAAAAGACACAAAATAATAACTAATATCCAACACTATAAATGATTAGCTCTTCTAGGCAAACAATTACATTCTGCTATGTTTTCTATTTCCTTGGGGAAAATGTAGTAAAATATTGGTTGAAAAGAGACAAGAATTATCTTAAGCCTTAAGGAAATCATGCATCAACTCTCATTTAAAAATATCTAGAAACTTCCCTTCCATGATCTTACAATGATTACCATGGAAATGCTGAGAGGTGCAATATGGTTCAAAGCTGATTATCAATTAACAAGTAGAAAATTCACAGCCCAAATAGTAAGTCTGAAACTCCTTTGCAGAAATGGCAGTGCTGACAGGGATAGATGTTTTCATGATTATGGCTGGGGATTTCTCAGACACCAGTAGAGAGCATGTGCATGCATGAGAATATACATATGTATAAGTACGATGTGACAGCAATATAATAATAGCCTTAATAAGTGTCTCCTAGTAATGTTTCTATGGGTGTTTGTTAATTGAAATGGAGAGGGAACTGGAGCATAGGAATGTTAGGAGAGGATTAAGACCAAGCAAAGGAACATTCAGAGTGACAAAGGGAAGCTAAAACTGGGAGTAGGGATGGGAAGAAAGGGTATATATTTTTAAGACATTTACGCATTTTTAAAAAAGGGTAAATCAGGAAGACAGCAAGGTTAAAGGCAAGGGATTGAAAGAGGGTAGTAGCATGGATGCAGGATTAGAGGAACAAATACAAAACACAAAGACCAACCTTCTGACACAAAGGTGGAGTCCCAGTGTATATATTCACATAGAGAAAGAGGGGGGACAAGTGGAAATGAAGATGATTAGACAACAAACAGGGGAAAGAGGTAACACACAAGGAAGGGGAACACCTGGATAAGAAAATAGGGTAGGGACCCAACTCCTGACTTTGCTGCTTCGGCTAGACCTTGGAAGGAGTCAGACACCACTGCAAATGACCTTCCCTCTGGGTCCTGCCTGGGATGGTGGAGAAGATAGTGACACACAGCTGTGCAACTCTGTTAGCCACACAAGGACCCTCACCAGATGACCAATGTAAATATCAAGCGATTGGCCAATGAACTCATTCCCCACCTCTTCAAACTCATCTATGGGTTAAATAGTGATTACCTGGTAGTATCACCAGAAAGAATTACAGCACTGTCCCCAATAATCAGCTGCCAGAGGCCACAGTCAATACTCTGAGAGTACCCCATCACAACTCTTCTGTCTCTCAATGAAGAGGCAGGAATGAAGACAGATGCTAGTGGGAGATGGGTGGGACCAATGGCTGGGTGGAGACTGGTGCTGCTCCACAAGCATAGTTGTGACATTTGATGCAAAAATGGTAACACAAATGGACAGAAATGAAAAAAGTAACAAAGTATATATAAGAAAAGAATACAGATGGAAAGTGAGATACAGATAAAAACACATTACTACTCTGATTCTGATGATCTGTTCTGTGGGTACCCACTGATATACTACACAGCTGTTACTTTTCCTACTATGCTAGGATGATACTGTTCACTAGGTATGCTAGATAAGCAAACTGAAATGTCTCTACAGAATGAAGTGTGCACAGGTGTGTACAGGTGTGCAGTGCCAGTATACCTTTAACCAAGGGTTAAGGAGATAGGAACAAGATGGGCAGGATGGTGTTGTCAGGCATAATACATCATGGAGTATATGGAGTGTGCCCCTATGGGCATGTTATATGGGAAAAGGACAAAGACCTGCCATGTGAATTTGGATAGTTGTAGTATTCATGAAGCACAAAATAGGCATTATGCCAGTAAGGTACACAAAAGGCAGACAAGCAACTGTTGCCAAAACAGACAGTTATCAGCATGTGCTTGGCAGCCTCAACAATACTGTCTGCCACACATCAGGGCACAGAACATGGGTAAAGCACAACTGCCAGTCAAGGTAGGTGGTATGCACCATTTTCTCGACATCTATTACCTTGATGACTCACTCTATGAAGTAGGCAAAACCTTCCCTTAACAAAGCCAAACTGTGAGGGGCCCAGTGTCTGTAGATTGTTAATGTCCTTGTTGAGCATTTCCATGATAATTCATTCCATTGCTTTGCATATTAGATTTGTCAGACTAATGGGTCTGCAGTTCACAGGGTCAGTTGAAGGTCTACCCTAATGAAGGGGGATGGCTGTTGCAGACCTCCATATACCTGGCATGTAACCTGTTCTAGGGCTGTAGTTGTAGAGTGCCTGAAGTGGTCCTGTCAGGCCATATTTTAGGCTATTTAGAAGGCTACTCGGGATATTGCCAGGACCCATTGAAGCACTGTTTTTGGTCTTAGCGAGTGACACCATGACCTGCTTGCTGTTGATAGTTTGAGTGGATATGCTAGAAGGGATTTCACAGCATGTAATGGGAAGTGAAGTGGGGGGCTGAATTTAGAGCTAAACTTATCACCCAGTAGATTTGTTATGTCACCTTGAACAGTGAAAGTTGTGCCAGTTACCACTAGTTCTGCCCATGCTGAGTGTTACCTTTAAGGTTCCTGACCTAGCTGAAGAAGGCCTTGTGATTTTCCTAAGCCTGAGAGACTATCTTGATCTTGCAATTGGCCATGTTGGACTTTATTATACCTCTTAGTTTCTTGTTTATTTGAATCAGAGAGATCTTATCTCTATGAGAGTTCCTTTTTTCTGATTTTGGCTATGGCTTTTTGTCTTCTGTTATCTATCCCATTAAGTTAAGGATTCCACCTTTGGAGTTTGTTTTGTATGTCAGATCTAGCTTATTTCTGGTAGGAACGAAAGCCTCAATGCAGCAATTTACATGTTTGTATAGTGTTTTTGTAAATAATTCTGCATAGGTAGCTGTGTTCTGTCTGGGTTTGGGGGAGCTAGGAATTTTGACAAACTGTCACTTGATAGGGTGTAATGTGTTTTAGAATAGTTCCTGTTACATGTTTAACTGGCTTTTCTTGGCTATTTTTTTATTTTTGGGGAGATAGCTTTGTTGTCCAACCTCACCAATGAAGACTTGCCATGGGGGTGGGAGGTGCAATGCTTTCTCATATTGGTGAGTACTCGGTCCAATATGTTTGATCCTCTGGTTGGAGTGCATGTTGCCTAGTCCAGGGTGTTTGTGTTAATAAAGTCCTGGAAACATTGTGCCTCTGTGTTAGAGACAGTGTATGTTTCCCAGTCAACAGAAGTGTAGTTAAAGTCTCCCATGAATACCGTAATTGGTTGGATGATGAGTGCTTCTAGTAGGTCTAGGTAAGAGCTGTTGCCCTTGATGGTCAGAAGGGGTGGCCTGTAGTAGGCCAGGATATGGTAAGAAACCTTGTCTATGCAGATTCTGACCTGGATGGACTCCATGGAATCATCCGGTTTAACTTACTTGGAGTTGTATTTGTTGCTAGTGTAGATTGAGGCACCTCCACCTATAATCTGTGTCTGTGCTGTTGTTAGTCTAAATGTGTGAAAGGCACTGTAGCCTTGCACTATCAGAGTACTTTCTGTAATGTTAAACTAAGTCTGGGTAACAACCAACACAGATATCTACATTCTCCAGAGTGAGGAGAGCTTGTGGGTGTGAAGTTTCTTGTTTAGGTTCTTAGCATTAAGCAGTGACACCTTAAGGTTGATTTGAAATGTTTTTACCATGTTGGTAGTTTTGTCATTTTGACACTGCCTAAAATATGCTCTAAGGGGTTGATAAAGTTTTAGCAAATATCCAGAAGCCTAGGTGGACAGGTTCAGACCATCCTTGACAAAGCAACATGGTCTGTTAATGGTGTCCTCCCAGGCTTATAGATATTGGATCCCCTGGAGTGACACCAAATACTAGACCAATTATTAAAATAATTTTCTGTTTATACTGTGGTATCATCCTGTGCAAGGCACATACCCGATTGTGCCTCATTTTTAGTGAAATCCATAATGCCTGTTTTCATATAGTCCAGTGAGGTATGTCTCAGGTCATTTACACACACATGGACTATGAAAGAAACATAATGATAACTGTGGTGCAGTGACTTGAGTGTGTGTATGGTATTGTAAATCCTAGCTCCAGAAAGGCAACTAACTGTTATCTTCTCCTTGTCCAGCCTGGTGAGAGGCATCTGTGTGTCATACTACAGAATACCCTGTAACAAGAGTACTAGGTAAAGTGATTCCTTATGGGCTTTGTTCTTATAGGATCATAGGAGGGTACTAGGATAATGGCCTTGGGGCCCTTTAAGCCTAGCCAAGAGTTTATCTCCATAAAGAAAGCCCAGACAGCACCTCTTGCTCCAATCAGTGAGGGACACAGGTGGAACCCTTGGGACAAATTTGTGGTTTCCCATCCACTTATCAAGGTTGCGCTTGAAGAGGGCCAATGAGGTGCTCTTTTTGACATGTATGGGAAGTCTATTCCAGAGATGGGGCTGCCTCTGGGTGACAAACCTGTCTCTCCAGCAGGTTTTGTTGATGTCGCATATTAGATTCAGGCCTTTTAAGTGGGTAATGCGTGAGAAGTTAGACTTATGGATTTAAAGCATCTCTAGTAAGGGAGGGTCTGAGATTGCCTTGTAGGCAAGACACAGATCACCCCTGAGCAATCTGTAAGATACCAATTAGAGTGATAGTGATTTGAGCCTGTCCACATAGGATTCTCTTTGTGAGGTATTTCTGTGGCCTTTCCAGTTGGTGCAAATGTTTGGAGAGGTACATACCAAATGGGGCATTATACTCAATTATTGGTCTAATGAGGGAGGAGTATAGAGGTAATAACTTCCCCTTTTCTGGGTGCAGTCCCTTTACTTATGAGAGGAACCAAGTAAGAGGCTTTTCTGACCACTGCTGCTACATGATGGTCAAATGTGAGGTTATCAACCTGAGTGCCCAGATCTCTCACCACAGGCTGTGTGCTTAGGGGGTTGCCATTGATGTGGTAATCAGTAGGGGCCATGATTTTGCTGAATGGTATGACGATACATTTTTTTGCATTTAGCTTGAGGCAATGTCTTTGGCACCAATCATTAGTTGCTGTGAGACCCTCTTGCAGTATGTTAACATCATTTGAGGAGTCAGTGACAGCACCCAACTTACAGTCATCCACAAACTTTGTCTGTCGCATGCCTTTTGTCTTTGCCTAGACCTCTGAGAAGTAGATGCCAAACAGTAGGTGGTCCAGGACAGATCCCTGGGAACTCCACTAGTGACAGGTCTGCTATCGGAGAAGGAGGTACATATTTTTACTTTGAGGGTCTGTTGGTGAATACCTGATGAGATAGAGATTTAAGCAAAGTTGTTCAAGCTTTACAATGATGCCCAAGTGGGGAATTGTGTCAAAGGCCTTGGCCAAGCCAAGGTAAGCTGTATGCACTGATTTTTCCTCCTCAAGGGCCTTGGTGACAGTCTCAAAGAAGTCAACCAGGTTCAACAAGCAAGATCTGCCCTTGACAAATCCAAACTGGGTGGGGTCAAGTGCTTAGAGATTGCCTGTGTTCTTGTTTATGAGATCCATAATAATATGCTCCATGACTTTACTGATCAGACTTGTCAAACTAATGGGGTGATAGTTTCCAGGGTCAGTATTGGCACCATCTTTGTACAAGGGGATGACAATGGCAGTTCTCCACTCGGTTGGAATGAAGCCTGTACTTAGGCTGTGGTTGAATACGGTGCTCAATGATGAAGCCAGTTCATGTTGCAGAATACAGCCTGGAATACTGTCAGGTCCCATGGAAGCTGTGTTCTTTGCCTTGAACAGGGCCTTTAGCACTTGATCTATGGAGATATGAGGTGCGGGACAGGTATTGGGGATGTTGAAAGGGCCTTTGTGGGGGGCAGGGGGTGAAGTTTGTGCTGAACTTATCTGCTAGCTGGTTGGCTAAGTCAACAGGATCAGTGTAAGTGATAATGTTAAGTACTAATTTGAAACAAACCCGGGCTTTGTCATGGTGGTTCCTCATGTAACTTAATAAGGCTTTGTGGTTTCCCTTTGTTTCAAAGGCTAGTTTAGATTCATAAATGGCTTTGGAGGCTTTCACTAGTGATCTAATTTGATTGCTGAGGCTGAGGAGTGAGTTTTTCCAATTTGGAATATGTTCCTTTTTACTCTTGAGGGATCATTGTGTGCAGGCTTACATGTGATGTTAACTGTTGTTTTTGGTGTATGATTTAATGATTGCTGAGGAGAGGTGTTACCATTTGACAGCTTAGGGAAACTTTGAGGTTTGGAAAGGCTTCTTTTAAGTGCCTCAGCATAAGGTCTATGTGCATGGTAAGTTATATGTGTGAAGGATGTAGTTCTTGTCAACCTTATTTGTGTGTTTGCCTCTAAAGAAGTCATGAATGTATGTCTCTCACATGCTGTGTTAGCTTCTTTAAAGATAGAAATGTTGTCCAAGTGCATAAGACAATTGCTACATTGTCTCAGGATGCCCATATCTAGCAAGACGGCCACAAAGACATTAGGAAGTTGCAAATCCATGTTGTCAGGACCTGTATGAGGGTTGGGCTATTGTAGTTAAGGGAGTTGGTTTTACAAGGTTCACCTGAATGGTATCTAGAGTTAAGGCTAGACATTAGATAGTGCTGTCTGACAAACTAAACTTACCACCATATAAAGCCTTTCTGTGTTACGGGTAAAAGTCCTAAGTTTATAAATTTGCTACTATACTGGGTACTTCTAATCAGCACTGAGAGGTGAACAGCTCCACACAAACACACCTAATTTATAGAAGACAGAAAAAGCTGAAAACTACTGCTGTCCCTCTGACCAATAAACAAACTACATTTTGAGCTCCCTGGAGTGTTTCCCAACACAGAGAGACTAGGTAAACACCTTCTGCCACAATACAGATGATCCTGGAATTTTCTAATGTAAAAACAGAAAAAGTAGCTCTCAAGTACAGATTAACACCAAGCAACTAAGTCCCTAAAAAGCCTTCTGACTAATTAAACAATCTCACTTTAAGCCTCACTGTGTGTTTCCCAACTCTGATAGGACAGGCTATCTTACATCTGCCACTAGAATTGCAGTCCCAATCTTCTTAATGTACAAACACTTTAGTTAGCCAAAGGTGAAAAGGTATCAGAAACAAATCAAACAACTAGCCACCACAAGTATTGGTTGCTCATATGACTTGTCATTATGATAGACAACACTGTAACTCAGTAAAAAAGTGGATCAGACCAGGTAAACAGCTTGTAGAAATGACTGCCTTCTAATAAAGGGAAGTAGAATATCTTCTTTATGAAATTTATTGGCATTGTTTTTACATACTCAAAGGCTTGCCTTGTACTGAACGTTGAACGGTGAACATACAGACAGCATGGCAAAATCCAGCCTGCAGCAATTCATTTAGACTGAGATTTCATGATATTTTCTTCACTACCAATGCAAGGAAAAAGAGTTAAGAGAACGGTTATTAAAGTAGGGAAAAAGTAATTTAAATAATTGAAAACAGCCAAATAGGAAATTTACACAGTGCCTGGCACCCATGTAGCTTATAAATGCCTGGCCCTCAGTGTCCTATTTGGATAGAGGACATCGTTATTCTTTTGGTAAAACTTGGCTAGGCTTAAAAGTCCTCCCGACTCATTAACCTAGTAACACTCTATGAATCTAAAAGTGCATGCAAGCCATGGCTTTCATTTATTTATGTATTTATTTAACTTTGTTTACTGGAGTAGAACATAGATCAGACAATGACCAATTAGAGGCTCAGTGTGAGAATCATCCACCCATTGCAGCTATTTTTTTTTATTTTCTGTATGCTACAAAAACTGGCATATTGGAATATACTTCTGTACTGTATTTAGCCAATGTTATAACTGTATCAGTACACCAATAAATGTGGCATTGAAACAGTTGTTTACTTATCTTGTTCAGAGATTATTGGGCTAAGACACATAAACATATCCATCAGTAGGATGGCCGGACAGAGGTTTCCTCAGCTGGAATGAAATATAGAACAAGCCAGGCTGTACGGAATATGAAACATATTATTATACATTAGTATTTTGGCATTCTTTTTCAGCTTGAAGTCATTTCTGGCACCCCAAAATGATGAGGTAATTTGTGTTCTCACCACATTCCCAGAATTTATGTAATTTCAGAGATACTTGAATCACCACACCCTGTATTACAAGTTGACATTTTCTGTGTTTTTTCTTGCACACACTGTGATTCTTCTTTGTTTTTCCCAAGATAGATTATTCACTAAAACCATTGGGCTGTGTGACCTTACATTGAAGATTAATACTCAGAATGTGACTGTGTTCTTTATGAAGTCAGTCTTATATCTTGTTAATAGTAAGATGGGGGGCTAAAATTGTTCTGAGGTAGGCACAGAAATCTTATGTAGATACAAAGTTTCTAGCAAAGTTTCATATCCTTCAGTTTTTACCTTATATAATATAAAATATTTCATTACCAGTTTCTAACCCATCCAATAGGGGATTCCTTTGATTCTTCACACAATTTGTTTATACTAACATATAAGGATAAATGTTGCAGGAATATAACTGCTATGCAATTAAGATGGGCTTCTCAGATAAAACTAATATACTAATAATCAAGGATAGTGGTCTTCTGTGTGGGTCTATATTAGTTTGCCAAAATTTCTTTTCAGCGAGCACATATTCATTAGCGCCTATTCAGCAAAAATCACTTCTGCAATTCACTGAATAGGGCAAAGACGTAGTTGGCCAACTACACAACTTTGCCCTGTTATCCACTGTAGTTTTTTCTCGCAGTTGGTATATACAGTTAAGGGGTGTGGGGGGCACAGGCTCCCACTTGGGTGGGATCGATTTAGCTAGATGTAGGTCCATTGTGCTGTGAGGCAAGTGTTTCTTTGCCCTTGCATTATTCAGTAAATCTCGAAAGTGATTTTCACTGAATAGGGGTCGATTACATGTTCGCTGAAAAGACATTTTAGTGAACTAATATAGACCCTTCTTTGTATACACCTGTTCTGTATCTCTCATCCAGTACTACATCTGACCTATTATACTACAAGCAGCCTCCACATGCCTGTCATCATTGCTTTCTCAGTTCTGCTAAACCTGGTGTGAAGGTGAAATCTCCAGAATGTCACCTTTCAAACTCACATTATCTTTTAACCTCATTAGGGTTCTCTGCTACAGATCTGCTACTCCAGGTGGTGACCCTTAAAATGAGAAACTTAGCTTTGCAGTATTGTATGTCTGACACTAGTGAGCAACTCAAACAGAACTGCATCCAACCTCGCTGTAGGCTACATATTGCTGATCCAGTTATCTTTATGTTTGGTTTGCCTGTATCAAATAAATCATACATGCCAGATTGTTTTAGAATAAAAAAAATATTGGGTACCATTACAAAAATCCAAAATAGTATAACAAAAAAAGTTTTCTGTTTCAATGTAAAAGCTATGCAATAACAAGACAGAAGGGATTAAGGATCTTAACTCAATCATCATTATATAATAGCCATTTCACAAATAAAAGTGAATATTGCCGATCTAGGCATTTTTAAAAGGGTTCATATAAGCATATTTTAAGGTATGTTATTTTGATCTGCTAGGTTTTACTTTAACGAATGAATAGTTTAATAAATATTGGGTACTCTTCAGTTTTTAAGTCATATTATTTTAAATCTTACTTGAGATGAACTTGGAGTAATATTTCTAGTTTTACACATTATTACACATAGTCTTTAAAGTCAACAGCATAAGAAAGATCTTAAAATGTTATTGTTTGCAAGTTGGATAGGGTGCTGCATACTTACATAATATATGTATGTAGGGTGTGTGTGTGTGTGTGTGTGCGTGTGTGTGTGTGTGTGTGTGTGTGTGTGTGTGTGTGTGTGTGTGTGTGTGTGTGTGTGTGTGTGTGTGTATTTTTTCATTGGCTAATTTAGTAAAACCATTCTTTTTGTTACTTCATTTCTAAATAGTTGGGAAGAAATGTAAGAAAAGAAAAACAAGCTTTATTGTTGTGTATATGTAGTATATAAAAGAATGAGAACTTGATTGATTTTTAAAGAACATAATTTTACCTTATTTAGAATTGAGCTTCTGCAGACCTTCAGAACATTTTATTGTCACTAAGTAAAGTAAATAAATAGTAATTGCTGGCTTGTTATTCTTAGCTGCCAATTAAGTTATCACTTGTCTGATATAAATGGTGTTATACATCTCTGAACTGAATGGACTTATAAATATGTTTTGTTTTTGCATTATTGTTCCGTACTATTTTATTTACTAGTATGGATGGCTGGTTATGTTTTTTACAATATTTTCTAATATCTACACTTGACTGGGTCTAATTGAGTGGGCTACATATGATTATAGTGGTTTAAGGTTCTTTTAAGGCTTAGCCTTGTTTTGATCTATAGGCTTTATCCTGGATCGGCTTGAACTACAACAGAATTGTCCCAATATTAGTGGATGTTTACTCACTTATTAGAATTTATTGTCAAACTACTTTTGTTGGGAAACTATTTATATTACATCTGATATTTTTGGTTAGGTTGGGTGGAAATATATATAATTGTTCTTAATATTCATGTTGGTTATGTGGTTGCCAGTTAACATTTTTTCTAGTTGTTTCTGGTGTGTATATCAGTGCTCCAGTACGTGTATTACATATTACATAAGGTATGGACTCTAAGGGCCTTTGTTTGCTGGACCTTTATCCATTATTATTTCATAAAGTATATACTTTTTATGAAGATCTGTTGTATAGCACTAGTGAGCTATATATTTATTTTTATTTTTGTACGCATTGCATAGTTTTTATAACTGGCATTTGTTGTCCAGACCTATGGTACAACTATCAATCAATCCTCTTTGTAGGATTTACTTTGGAATTTGCTGCTGTGGGGGCTCCCTCTGATGGTTTGGGTTTCATTCATTTTTTGATCACAGCTTGCTTAGGACCTTGGCGTGCTTTTGACCATAATTGTTTATGCCTAGAGTGGTTACTTTGATCGCTCTTGTTTGTCAGCTTTCAAACCACTAAAACAATTTGAGTTTGAAGGGTGATTTTATCAAGTACCTATAGCAATGGTTCAATGTTTTACAGTTCAGTCATTATTACCTAGGTGCTAGAGTGTAGCTTTAACTTAATTTATTTTTTGCCAGGTTTTGGCCAGGTTTGTGGCTATTATTGCTCCCGGCCGTTGGGTAATTGATTGAATATAGCTAATTAATATTGGCATAGCATTACTTTGGATGTTGTAATTGCTATTATTGCCAATATTTATAACCACTTGTATACTTGTGTGATCGAATACTATATTGGGAATAAGTGATATATTGTTGGGTTCTTTATTCATATTGCTATAGGTATATACACCCTGTATAGTGAAATATTGTAAGCTGAAACTATGGATCTAACCAGACTTGCATCTGGCTTGTCAGCTGACAGAAAAGATCTTGGGGTTTTTGGTTTAGGCACAACATCTAACAATGGTGGAAGTGGGACAGCCTTGGGCCCTGAGGCAAGCTGTGGATTGGCTTTTGAACAACTGCATAAGCACATGAGATCATTAAGGTCACATGTTTGTCATTCTAAACTCTTTAAGGCCTATATGGCCAAGGTTATTACACCTAGAGCGTTTAGGATTAGAACACAGCCACATGTTAGTGAGGCTGATGAAGAGCTCAGCAGTCAGTGGGGAGCCATTCAGCAGCAATCCACCATGGCCTTTTTTGAGGCCTTGGCCAAGTACCATGATAGAATGGTTGACCACGAGATTAGTGAGGTCAGAAAACTATCTAATGAGGTACAGAAATTTGAAGGGAAATCCTTCTTTATAAGAAATTTGAATAAGGTGGCCACTGATTTAAGTAATCTTGAAGAACAACTCAAATCTAGGAAACTTAAAAAATTCCAACAAGATCAATTGGATTATTAACCCATTTAGTAGTACCAACAAGCAGGTCAGATTTATGCAAGGCCAATTTATGACCCCAAAACAGAAAAGGCCTAGATCCATCCTCAAGAAACGTTCAGTTGAAAATGGATCATCGACTGATGATCTATTGTTTTGTACAGATAGTGACATGCATCATACATCAGATTCACCAAACCCCAAAAGGACACAGGTCACAGTCCCTTTAGGCCAAGATACAAACGAGGAGGTAGGAAACATCACAAAAATCAACAATATACAAGGTCTCCTGAAACTAGCAATACAGAAGTAAATGGAAATGTTAATGTTCTGAATATTTCAGATTTCAGTTTGTCAACAACTCATATGTCCATTTAGAATAAAGGATTGACTTTTATTCCTGGTTTTGTGGTCACTGAAGATATTTTGGCACAGGATGTAATGTCTTTTTTTAGAACACTTAATCTTAAGTTGCAATTTGGTGACTCAGATGACAATAGTGACAATGATACATTTGTGTATCATAAATCTAGATATCTTCCCCCTATGCATCCTATAGTGCATCAGTTTCAGAGCAGTGTCCTCAAAGATCTACACTATCAGAGCTCTGATATTTTTTTCAAACCTAATAATCTGTCTAGGACTGAAAAAGATGCTCTTATGGAATTACAGAACAATAAGGAGATTGTCATCATATCTGCTGATAAAGGTGAGGCAGTGGTAGTAATGAATTGGTCACAATATGACATGGAGGCCAAAAGACAACTTCAAGATAGATGTTATTACTCAGAAATGCCTATTAACTCCACCTTTAGATTCAAGAAGCAGGTAGATGATTTTCTGCTATTAGCTAGGGAGGAAGGGATTATTACTGATAGGGTTATGCAGCAACTTATGATTCATGATTCTGCTAATCAATACATTTATTTCTTACCAAAAATACATAAAGATCCTGTTCATCCACCTGGTAGACCAATTGTGTCAGGAAAAGGATATATTACTGAACCTTTGTCAATTTGTCTTACAAAATATTTAAAACCATTGCTACATTGGGTACGTTCTCGTTTACAAGACACCACAAAGTTCCTTAAAATAATTTCAGAAACTCAGTTGGAATCCGGATGGCTTATGTGCACACTCAATATTAGTGCTTTGTATACTAACATCCCTCATTGGGCTGGAAGCCATTGGGTATTGGCTGCATGTGGCTGATTTATACCAGCCTGTCTTTAATACCTTCCTCATAGGCCTGACGGAACATGTCCTAACCAATAATGTCTTTTTTTACCAGGATACATGTTATTGGCAAACTAAGGGCATAGCCATGGGGGCATCATTTGCTCCCATTTATGCTGATTTATTTATGGCTTTATTGAGGAGCAAATTATCTATGACAACAGCCATAACCTGTTCCTGGATGAAATTGACATTTGGAGACGCTATTTGGATGATTGCTGGATGGTGTGGAGGACTGATGTAGATTACTTGATGGAGTTTATATCTTATTTGAATGAGAATAAATGGGGCCTGCATTTTACAGTCAGTTATCATGCAGATACTATTACTTTTCTTGATGTTCAAATCAATAGACTATCAGATAACACCTTAAGTACGCAGGTTTTCAGAAAATATCCACAATTTAATACTGTCCTCCATGCATCCAGCTTTCATCCTCCTCATATAGCCAAAAATATCCCTAAATCCCAATATATTAGAATGAGGTGGATTTGTTCTCATGAATCTACTTTTCAAGAATATAGACAGGATTTGACATGCAGATTTAAATCAAGGGGAGATCATATGGGACATGTTCTGCAGGCCAGCAATTGGGCAAACACACTGAAGAGGGGTGATTTATTGAGATACAAAACACGTGAAGAATGGAACCCACAACGTATCAGATTTGTTACCACATATGCAAGGAATTCTGATGCACTTATTAATAGTATACACAGACATTGGAATATACTTCAGTGTGATCAGGATTTATCTAATATGTTACCAGATAGGTGTTTGTTTTCTTTTCGTAAAGGAAAAAAATTGGCATCTTTTTTTCAGTCATTACAAACATTCTCATGTTAGAGGTTGGTCTCAGGAGATACAAACTACCATTACAGGTGAACCACTTATTGGATGTTTTCCATGTGGTCACTGTACACATTGTGACAAAGTATCCAAGTCCAAACAGTTCACGAGTAAAAATTGTGGTATTGTGTATGTTATCAAATTTTTTGCCAGTTGCAGTAGTGACTGGCTAATATACTTAGCCACATGCACCTGTGGATCTTTTTATATTGGTCAAACATCCCGTCCACTTAGGTTGAGAATTTCAGAACATATAAGTAATATTAAAAACAAAAAAAAGTAATGCACTATATAAGCATTGTATGGCACATAAATCAGCCAAGTTTACATTTCTGATTATTGATTTAGTTAAGGGGAATAAATTAAACAAAACAGGCTGGCATTCCATTTTAGATTCTAAGGAGAAAAAATGGATTGTTAAGCTAGGTGAATTATTTCCACCTGGATTGAATGAGCAATTTTAAACAACCAATGGGGGTTTGTGTTTAATTGACATGCAGATATATAAAACAGTATTGATTTTATTTTATGTTCACACTGATGAAGGCTGTGTCTTTTACCAGCTGAAACCAGTCTGGGTATTTGTTTTTGATGCTGCACTAATTATTAAATCAGTTCAGTTTCACGGTTTGCTGGCTCATTTATTTTTGTGAAATAAAAAAGTCAAGCTCTACTGTAACTCTAAATAATCTCACTAATTTCTGTATATAGTAGCAATAACGTTTTCTGGGCTATTAAATGATCCTGTCCTACCAGACATCCTCAACTTTACAAATGCAGATCATGCTAAAAATACTCACTCCAAAGATTCAACCTTCATCAGGATACAAACAAGACCTTTAGGACAGATAGGCCCTTCACCCAAAGAATCTCCTACCTATGGAACAAGCTCCTCTTTCGTCTCAAACAATTTATCATGTTGGCCTCCTTCATGTTCTTTCTTGATGTTTGGATGGCAGCTCACAAATTTGCCTAGGGGTATCCAATATGGCCATTTTTGATTTGGGTGTCAAATCCACCAACTAAACTCTCTGGATTTTATGGCTAGGCTCTATATGGGCACCCAGACCACATGCTTTGTAAGAATCTATGAATTTAATTATGACGATGATCATAATGATTAAAACAGACATCAGTGGATGGAATTCTAAAATAAGCTATACAATAAAAATAAAAACTTTCTCAAAGTATATTAATGATTCCATTTGACTTTCAATAACCTTGGCATAGGTCAGAGGAACAAAGAGACATAGCACACCCTTTTGAACTTATCTTACTAGACACATAAAAAAGATTGACAAAATGCACAAATTCCCAGCCCTTACCTTGGTGAGGCCTTTCTTTGGTCTAATGTAGTGAAAAATATTTTTTCTAAAACCATCACGACATGCTGGAATATTGTTTTTTCTGCAATTAAGGCATTTAAAGTCATACCAGCTTTGAAAGCAAGTTAAAAGATTATTTAATGTAGAAGTATAAATATTTTGGGGGTATGGCCTACTATAAAAATTTAGCACCCCCTTCTGAGTCTCCATGACAAATGTTCTTTATTTTACTGTACTTGGCCCATCTAATTCCAGAACCACTTGCTAGCTGGCTTAGTGTTATTACTATGTAGGCCTAATCATTTGTGCATATTTTGCTAATGACTAGCAAACATAAACTATATTCACAGTATTAATTCCACCCCTGTATTTTAACTTAGCTACTGATTAAACCTTTGCACTTATTGGCTGCCTATCACAAGTGTGAGATCTGAAATTGCTTATCCAAAAAACTCTGCAAAATAAAATGCACTTGAAAGAAAAATAATGCAAGTTTTAAAACTTGCTATTACATCAATTTGACGGTACACTGGTGTAGCAGTTAGCATTGTCACCTCACAGCAAGAGGTTCTCTGGTTCGATTCTCAGTTGGAGTGCACTCTATGTGGAGTCTGGATGTCTTCCCTGCATTTGTGTGGGTTTCCTCCCACATTCCAAAGACATGCAGTAGGTGGATTAGATACTCTAAATTGGCCCTAGGTGAGAGTGTATGTGTGCAAGTGGGTAGTGCACCCTCTGAGGAGGGTTGGGCCTTGGGCTAACAACTCAGTCCCATAAAAACCCGTAACTGCTATGGAAATGATTGCTGAAGGGTGCTTATTACCTGAAGTGCCTAATGCATGGGAGCAAATTCAGGATTGCACAAATATAGTGTTTCTGTGCCTTAATGTTGGAGTTTGTGCCCCCCCATCCTGTTAATGTGTGTGCGTGTATATATATATATATATATATATATATATATATATATATATATATATATATATACACACACACACACACATATATATATATTATATATATATATATATATATATATATATATATATATATATATATATATATATATATATAGTTAAACTATCTATATATCTGGCTCTATGGCAGAATGTCGACATTTGAGAACATTGACTTTAATAAAGTTGAGACCATATGGCTGACCCTCTAAAACATTGATTGCTTGATATGGTAGGAGGACTGTTTTTGCAGATTGTGGTACAGTGGGGATCAAGGAATTTGCCCTTTTCCCCACAGTAGTACATTCTTGGTATATATAATTAGCAAGGGGTATATGAGGTGCAGAGGGTGCTTGCCCTTGCAAAAAAACAGAGCTTTTCTTTTATTTTCAATCTTTTAGAATGTTGACCACATGCTGTTGATATTATGAAAGTCAACATTTTGAAATTTCAATCTTCTGACATAGATCCAGCTATATATCTGTTTATCTATCTGCACATGCATCTATTCACAGCTCTTTTCCCATTTTTGTGCATGGAGTTAAGGTATCCCTTCAACAATGAAAATCACCTTGAGCCAAATTTTGCACAGTCGGATGGCTAGCCCTGATGGGGTTGTTCTTCCATACCACACAATTGCATGCACACTCACACCTATGGCCAGTTTAAATTGTGTAAATTGTGTTTAAAGTGTGTATGTCTTTGGAATGTGGAAGGAAACTAGATCACCTGCAGTAAACCCGTGCAAACACAGGGAGGACATGCAGATTCCACACAGAAGGCACCTCAGCTGAGAATTGAACTGCTGAACCTCTTGCTGTGAGGTTTCAACTGTATCTGCTGCACCACTGTGACTACACACACACACACACACACACACACACACACACACACACACACACACACACACACACACACACACACACACACAGTTTAATAATGAAGGTTCGAATCAGCTTCGGTCGACTCGAAATGCTGAATCTGAAATTTTGAAAGTAAACCCAAATAGAAACTGAATACATCGATCATCAAGAGTCAGTGTCATTGACATAGCAGAAGGTGACGTCACTCACTTCCTGCTATGCACATTACCATACTGTTGAACTCTACAGTCAACGGTATGTTACTTCTAGTGTTTTTTAGGGGGCTATGCCCCCCTGCACCCATAGCCCCCCCACCCACTGTACATTAAATATAACAACTCTGAGATCGCACTACAGTGAGGAAATGGGCTAATTCCCTATTCCTCACTGAAGCCAATCTCCCTGCACAATGTCAAACCAAAATCATCGACCTACACTACCCATTTTCTGTAGTGTAACTCGATCAATTTTGGTTCAACATTCCACCTTCCAGGGAAACTACCTTTTGACCATGTGTCGGTCAAACAATGCAGTTTCAACGTTGCTATAGTAAACCCACACACATAGTTATAGTGATAGTTACGTTCTCCTACTTATACTTGCAGTTCTGCTACCAAAGATAGCAGGTGTTATTTTCAGAATATCAACAGGCACCACCTTTAATACACTTGTAATTTCTGACAATAAATGCATGTATTATATTTATTTATTAATAATGATTCTCATATAGTATGTTACTGAACCATTTTGAATATAATTAATAATCAATTAATCTTTTAACTCAGCACTCATACTTAGTGGCAATTGGATTACATTGTATTGGACTGCATCATTTATTCTCTCTCATTATTTTCATATAATGTGATTAATGTATTTTTGTGTGTTTGTTTTGTTGTATCATTGTCTCTTTTTATTAATGCATTGATACAAAATCACTTTGCTTTTGACCTTGTTTCTACCTACAAGTATCTTTGGACTAGCCCACCTATCAGATTAATAAACAGACAAATATGTAAATGGGTCATGAAGCAAAGACCTTCTATGGTTGATGACTTATGAAAAATGATTACTTTCTGTCATCTACTGGATGATGTAACTGAGCTTCTCTGATGGTCTCTTTTGGCCATAAGCTTAGTGAGAACCTATAAAGTCAAACTCATTACCAAAGCAGACAATAACTGCAATGCCTTTTGTAATTATGCAAGGAAAGTGAGCGATTCCCAAGACTTCAGTGCCTTTGAGGTAAACGACCCAGTATCCAAACCATGCAGTATCACAACTAGCCTTGTTAGAAAAAATGAACACAGATTTCAGTAAGCCACTGATATAGTTACTTCACTATTACATTCCATGTCTGAATGACCCATTCAACATAGCTTTGGATTAAACACAAATAAGCCCGACTTAAGGTCAATACTTCTACTTAAATGGGCCTCTTTAATATTCCTGTTTTGTATTACTACTACTATTTTTATTTCTCAACAGTATGACAAAAATGAATGCAACACATCTTGTTTAATAAATGTCTCTCCAGAATCATTTTGTCAGTATGTAGAAATGGGACAGAGCCTCTATATCAATAAGAGTGAAGTCAAACCTAATGCAGTAAATTATCGACCCATTATTCTTAGCTATATCATCTGACAAGTTATGAAGGGGATATTATTGATTCACAATAATATAGGTAATTTATTATACCCATACAAGGTTTAATAGTTTAATTATGTCTTTTAAACCTACTCATCCCCTTCACTAAAAACACAGCTGCATTGTAAAAGGGGGGTCATGGGTACCCACCTCTGTTTTTTATCTCAAAAATTAATTTGCCACAACCATACATAAATTAGGATAATAGATAAATCCTGTAAGCTCTAAGTTAATACATGGTGTCCAGCATTGCCAGTTACTATCCAGGAAAAATACAAATGGTGAGTGTAAGTTGTATGTTCCCTGCCCCAGTACAGGAACCTTTGGAGTCCACAAGGAGTTTGTGTTTCATCCTCTTCTTTTCAGCATATTCTTCTCAGATGCTTAAGTTGATATTAAACCTGTCTGGATAACTGACTTTGCAGATGACTGCAAACTTCATACAATCATACTTTCACCAATCCGATATTTCAGTTTTTCAGCATGGATTACAGACTAGCCACCTATGGAAGCAAACAGTTTCTTCCACCTATTATGACTGGATATAGGACTAAAGGTACTTAACATTAAGTATCAATAGTAGTAAGAAATGTCTTCGCTGTGTAGTAAGAAATGTCTTTGATGTGGTCCATATGGATGTGCGATGGCTTTTTAATCTCTTTGATGATGACTCTGTGCTCTTTTGCACCTCATTGGCATGAAACATTATGCATTATTATGGTGCTGTATGAAGCATTCTGAAAAAGAAATCTGACTTTGCTACAGAAGGATAGAGAGGTTTGTTCATAACACTGAATTTTCTAGCCTGAGTTATCCAGGCTGAAAGAACTTCCCTTGCACATGGTCTCAAACCATCTCCTGAGAGATGAACTATGACTTCCTTTTTGGGATATGAAAGATTCCCTCCTGTTTTATACTCAATGTCTGAGATTAAGAATCAGGACAATTAACATTTGTGCAAACACAAACTCAAAATCTCCTTTAACAGCAGTAGCAAACCAGACAACTTCATTATGAAGTGTCTCATGTTTAGAATAAAATTAAACTTCCCTTATCAAAGTGTTAGACAATTCACACCACTGAAATTTAGTTAGAAACTTACATGTGTATATGTAAATTCTGACATGATGGATAAGAACAAATTTCTTGAAGACCATTAGGCTGTATACCTGATATTACTCTATGAATCTATAAACCTGTGGATAGTTGTACTATCCAAAGACTACTGCTACAAGTGACAACTTGTATGTATTATTTGCTCTCTAAAAGAAAAATGTAATGTTCTGATATAGGATCAGATATGATAATAAGGCTACATACCTATGGATATTGAGTTCTTCTTTCAGCTGAAAGACACATATATGCATTTATAAACACCCACACACACACACACACACACACACGCACGCATGCACGCACACACACACACACACACACACACACACACACACACACACACGCACGCATGCACACACACACACACATTATCCCACCAATAGTCAACAAGTTGGGAAACTTAGTCAAACTTTGTTTAACAAAAAAATATTTAGGATCAAATCTAGGAATAAATAAAGACAGCCTTTAAAAATCTACGAAATCATGTCTGTTTTCACAACAGTTTCATATGAACTTCCTTTATGCACTAATGCAGAAGAAAAATGGATTGTCTCACTGGCATATGGTAAAATGTTTTTCCCATAAGAATAATAACAGCCACAGTATGCAGCTATATAGATTATCTGAAACCAAGAGACACCTGTCATTTTAATTTTTATTTAATTGTTTCTTATAAGTAGTGCAGAACAATATTAATGACTCTGCTATTGCAATTTAGTGTGAATTCTAAGATGATGTTATGTGAGATAACATCTCATTGCGTTCTTTTATCTATATCTGTCAGTTAACTTGTGTATAAACTTATTGTAATGTACATGTATGTATGTGTGTGTTTGTGGGGGTGGGGTTGGGCCATGTCATTAATATTTTATTAAAGTGCCACCTCTGCTTAGCATGTGAAAGTGAAAGTGATTAAATTAATTATCCTCCAAAGTAAATCAATTGCTCTGATGTAGTTATTATTCATGTCTGAGTTATGCGCTATTTGTTGACAGCACTGAAGCAGTTGCTTACCTCTTCTGAGCTATCCTGATTAACAAATTAGCAAAAAAAAAAAAAAAAAGGGACATGGTCATTAGGAAGTAATCCCAACAGCTAATGCTATAACATTTCACAGATCAGTTTTCTTTGCTTTCAGAAACAATATGTTGGCATTATTTTAAGTATGTCTCTTACTTTAACCCTAAATTGTTGATGTGTTTTAAAATGGAGTCTGCTGCAGTTTATGTAATCAGGGTGAAATCTTTTTTCTTCTTGAAATCACTGTGCTCTTCTGGACATAGCTTAATTAACTACGGAACCAGACTTTCTTCCTGTTTTTTAAAGGTGACTTTCTTCATGTGTGCATTCATGCAGTGGGAGAGGAATGCAAAGGAAAGATATCACTCCTGTATGGAATGAGCAAATAAAAGCCAACAAAACTACATTGGGCAGTGACACTTAAGTAACTGTGATTTGATCTATGAAAGCTCAAGTAACTGACCGGCACCCATCGAGATGATGACTTGTTTTAATAAGTGTCTTTGGCCACCTGTATACCAAATATTCCCTTCCATTACAAAGAAACAGGATGAGAATGAAACCCATGATGGTGACATGTAAGCAGAAAGCATATGCACTCTGTTTTTCTCTTGTAAGCACGCTATGCGCACTTTTACCATTCCATGGTTAGCTATCTATTTCAGCACGTAGATGAACCTTATAAATTCTGCATTTGAAAAAGGATAGATTTTGTTTGCATAACCTTATCTGGTTTACTTCCTAATGGGAATCAATATGTTGGACTCAGTATGCTTATTGTCTTGTTTGTCAAATGAAAGACTCAAATTGCAGTTCTTATTTGACTGGCTGTCTGACTTGAATCCTGATTGAAGTATGATGGCCAAAGATAAGCTCCCAGTTTAATGATATCCTTTCAAATCACTGGCTTCCCAGTGCATGCTACATAATTTGTGCCTACCTGTAACTTATTGCATTGCAAAGGCAGATATCAATAGACATTAGTGGTAAATGAGATTATACAAGGAACTTTAAGATGCCTCTCTTATTTTGCTAGTGTTGTCCTGCTGATTTTGTTACTGGGTGCTGTTTCATTGCTGTTAAGATATGTATCTAGGGAGGACCGGTAGGATTATTTTAATCTGTTTTCATTTCCCATGTTGTTGTATGGCAGTAGTGTAGCTAGGGTGGGGCTAGAGGGGCAACTGCCCTAGGTGCAAAGTTTTGGGGGGGATTTGCTCTTCATTTGAAGAGCTGAGGGGTGGGGTACTGGTTCATTGTATCTGCACAGAGTGCTGGCTGAGGCAGCTATGCTTCTTTTGTTGTGCAGTGACACATCTGTTCACATATCATCTTCAGAAATAAAAATAAACTTTTTAACATTCTTCCAATTCAGTTTATTTTTTCCAGCCTATGAAGTAAACTCATATACTAACATATAAAAATAATTTAACTTTATTTGTGTGACCTTGAACCATGGACTGCAAGTGTGCCTATTGTTTGTCTTGACTATATGAAAGTTAATCATTACTAGTTCTAGTTGTCTAGATGTTCAAAAAATGCTAGATGTACTTATTGAGATATTTTGAGCCAACACAGGATGGAACTCCTTCTGAAGTACTGGTGCTGGGTACTCTAATACTTGGGGTTTATAGGCTGCAGAACAAAATATTGGTCTTATGCTGTTTCCCATCCTATCCAAACATACATTCTTTTGGTTCTCCTGCAATTTACCATTAGCAACACAGATTGGCTTTCCTCTATGATGTATTAATTTTTTTCAACATTTTTAATAACAATGCTGACCCCCCCAGATAATATTCACAGAAATATATAATTGGATACCATGGAAGCCGCGATGGCGCAGCGGTAGCATTGTCGCCTCACAGCAAGATGTTCTCCCGTTCGATTCTCGGCTGGAGTGCTTTCTGTGTGGAGTCTGCATGTCCTCCCCACGGTTGGGTGGCATTCGAAAGAAATGTGAGAACGGGTGTGCCTTTGTTGAAGGTTGGGCTGGCACCTTGGCATCCGTAAAAATCTACTGCCAATCATTAGCGGACTGGAGTTGTGGTGACCCCTAACCAGGAAAAGCCAAAAGAAGAACAACATATAATTGGATTCCATGTATTTGACAGCTATTGGAAGTACGACTATATAGTATCCAAGTATTTATAGATACACAGAATATGCTAATTTTTTGCAATTAAAAATAATTTCATGATGTAACATTTTGATTGGAACATAGGAAAAACAGAATGTTTTCCTAAAGTGGCTTCTTCTGTTTAATGTTTCAGCCACTGAGATTGCAAACTTCTCAGCTTTTTTTTAGATTGTTTGATAAAGCTTACTAGGAAATGCTGGACAATATGTAAGTGTTAGCCCAGAATATCAATAATGTGTTCTCCTCTATGTATTTTTTGTCTCATGATTCTTCAAGTTGACATTGTGCACTGTTGGTCACTAACCTTTTTTCTTTCCTCAGTATATGGTCATATTGTGAATCTACAAGTGTCAAAAGAGAGAGAAAAAAACTTTTATTTTCATTTTGTCAGTGTTTATCCCATTGCTCCTTTTTGAGGCAGCACTAGCTGTTTTATTTTTATTTATTTATTTATTCTACTTTGCCTGACTCGCTTCTCAGGCACGGATAGTGTAAACAGTGGGGTTGTGATTATATTTAAGCATCTGTGATTGGAAGTGGACACTACTGAGGGTTTATTTTGCTTAGCTTTTAAATAGAATTGCAATTGTTTGATCATGATTTGTCTTGCACAGACTTGGGTTCAGTCATTAACTGAAGAAAGAGTCTTATTTCAATGCTGTAGGTGCAGTATGTATGGGCTACATAGAAATTTTATTTGTAACAAATGTACTGTTCTAGAGGTCTTGAAAACATCGTTAAGCAGGGCTTAGGAAGGCAGTTGCAGTACGAATATGAGAATCTCCTGCTGAGGTTGTGGGACCTTCTAATAATATTATACACACTCAGTGTGATCTTTATTTTCCAGTAACAACTGACAAGGTAGAATATCACTGTACATCTTGTACTCAAAACAGGCAAATAGTGATGCATCAACAAAGATAGAGTCAGACAATGTATCAACTCAAAATCATTGCATGGACAGTTCCTTTCAGTGTCATATAGGTGAAATACATCACAGTGCTGTTCCTTTTCAGTTTATAGTCCCACAGTACCCAGATACAATGCCTTCATATGTTGACGTAATTTGAAATAAAAAGAGTAGCACTTCTGATATTAGCACAGAACTGACTGCAAAAGACTACAAAGTGAGGCATACTCCAAGTGGGAGTATTTTTTTACTGCCTAGTGTTGATCTTGATACAACTGAAGTCACAGTTTCAGAAAACAAAAAAAGTGGGGTTTTGTGATAGGACATCCCATGATTAAAAAAAATAATCAGTCTTGTTACAACCATAATTTACTGTTTTCAGCCTTACTATGGCAAACCTAAGTAATATTTATGAAGCGTTAAAAGGATGATAAAAAACATGTGGGCTTTTGGTACTGCTGTGCTTCATGTTGGGGTAAATGATTTCTATATAATCCCTTTGTATCATATGTATCAACAAACTGAAGAAGATATTCCATTTGTGTTATACTTATAATGAATACATCTGTTCTAGTGAAATTCTACCTTCCACAAACTCCAGTAATTGCCAACTTTCAAAAGCCTTGTTATACAATAAATGGTTAAAGGATTTTTGTCAGAAAGAGGGCATTGACCTAATTAGGTTCTGGATGAATATCTGTGCAAAATTGAATTATTGAACTGGGACAACTTTCACAATCATTTCTTAGGTGATAAAATATTAAGAAATTTTCTGAATTAATAACACATTTTAGGCTACAGTTGTATTCTGTCCTAAAGATGAACAGAACAATAGGCTTACTAGAGCAGCAAAAATTTAATACACTAATGTATGTGATATTGCAAATAAGACTTGAGAATTATCAGCTATAGCTATTTAAACACAACTTTCTATTACACCAATCACTGAGGCATGGCAGTGTTGTGGTGTTCACATATTAGGATTTTACAAATACGAATGCATAACATCTGACACTTCCCGTGTTTGGATTATTGTTTTTGTTCATAATTTCATCCCCTCAGAATTAGTAGGGGATAATAGTTATTTCAGGTCTCTTTTCATTGAACTTTCAGGCTTTTATCAATAATATCAGTTAAAATATTTTGCAGTTATCGTACCTCAAGAATGTATGTTGAACAGAAAACTCAGCATTTACAATTCACGGATGACAAATGGAATCTTAGAAACTTGATAGTCTTAGGTGGTTTTAATTTTCCTAATATTAACTGCAGGTGTGGAACATATCTCTCACTAACTGAACATAGTTTTTTTGACTTTATAAGACTGAGAGATGTATTTCAGATGATTGATCTTCCCCAGTCAAAATAATAACACTTTAGAGCTATTGCATACTGACATGTGTAGTAAAACTCATAATATTAAATTTTTACTCCCATTAGGGGTCTGTGATTACTTGGCTTTAGAATTTACTGTTGATTCATATACTAATACTTCTAAAATAGTTATAGCAAGTTACCACTGCTCAAAGATTAGTGATCAATTACTTTTTGAAGAAATCAGTAAACTAGATTGGAAGACTGATGCATCATCTACACCATCAGCAACTTGGCAGTTGTTTGAGAGTAAAAGCTTACAGTTGTTAAATGAGCCAAAAAGGTTAGATTAATTGAACAGAATGGATTTCACCACCACTGTGGAACAGGGAACTAAATAAATTAGAAAGAGAAAAAGAAGATGCTGCAAATGATTAAAACATTGGCTCAAGCTCCTTAAAGAAAAAAAATAACACATTTTGTAGATTACTGAAAGAATCAAATTAAGGGATCCAAAACTGCTTATGAAGAGTTATTAAGAATGTGGATCTTAAAGAGTTTATAGATATATCAGCAGTCTCGAAAGAGTTAATAATATACTTGGTCCTATTCTTAATCAGGGTGCAGTTCTTTGTGACCTTTCTGAAATAGCTGGAGTTTAAATCTTTACTTTACCACTTTAGTTTCATTAAATATTGTAGTTATCGGTGAAATTCCAATTCCAGATAAATCTCATAGTTCATGTCTCTTAATCACAGAGGATATTGTTAAATCTGCTTTAAATATGGTTAAACAGCAGTGCTGGCTCTGACTCTATGCCAGGTTGTTTCATTCATAACCTTTCTGCCTATTTAATATACCCTTTAACCTCAATATTTAATATGTTAGTAGTGTCCTGTACTGTTCCTGATTCATGTAGGTTGGCAAATATTGCACTGATACATAAGAATGCACATTTTGATGATACTGCTAACTATCATCCAATAAGTCTGATATAATTTATGGGCATGCATTTTGAGAGCTATTTTTGCCACTTTTAAACATCCATGAAAATGGAACAGCACTTGGTGATCTTAAACAACATGGTTCTATGAGGAAAATATCTATTTTTTCCAATATGAGTGGATTTTAGGAAAGTGTTAGTGAAATCTTAGATAACAATCTTATTTTGAGGTTGCATACTTAGATCTATAAAAGGCTTTTGATAGTATCTCTCCTGCAACAATAATTAATTCCCTGTTAAAGCATAAGATAAATCCTTGTATTATTGAATGGATTAGCTGTTGGCTTAGACACAGATATAAATGTGGTAAAGTTCAGGACCAATTCTCAAATTGGTCCACTATTGCTACTGGTGTCCAACAGGGGTCAATTTTACCATATACTGTTTCTTTTTGTATATTAATAATGCTATTAATAATGCTTTTTGGATGTCGAAATATGCTGATGACATTAACACTGAAGCATTTTAACATCATTATCAAATTATTTAGCTTTCATTCATACATGTTTTTACTATTTGAATGATAAATAAAATATTTTTATAAGAGTCCATCAGCTGTTAGCATAAAGCAGTTGCTACACTGCTTTAAGATACCTAATTCTATGAGGATGGCAAAAAGGGAGGAAATGAGGAGGCTGACCTTCCACATTGTCCAGTGTGGAGTAAAACTTGATTGATTTACAGACAGCTGCAGAGTTTAAATACAATAGTTATTTATAATCTATGAACATAGTTACCAGTTAAGGTATGAATGGTGAAGTTGTATATGTATGCCTATTTCAGTAAACACACAACACAGGTATATATGCGAATCCAATAGTACAGCTGAGAAACATTGCTTAAAAGTAGGGTTGAGCTAAAATAGTTGCTGTTGACTAACCTGCACAATATAGTGCCACTAGAAGCTGGTAGAAGTCACTTTTAAGGTGCTAGGTGTGCTGCCACACACCTTATGAAGCCACATGCAATATGCTGCACCTCTCCATAGTAGGACACTAATTACTTATTGGGCTTTGTTGATCTGGCCTATATTAGGTAAAGTTAAGCTAAAATTGCCTGTGCCTATGGAGTGTATATTGCAGACCTGCTGTGTTACATGCAGCTCTGCTTAATCCAAATTAAACAGGAAAAATGAAAGAACCAATGAAAAACAGCTAAAGCTCTAAACAGTAATGTATGTATTCCCTAAACTGCAGCAATTACCCTACATTCCCTAGGAATAGCAACTACAAGTTCTAGATGATGCACACACTTACCCAAAAATGACTGGTGTAAATCTGAAAAGTAACTAAAATGCAACAAGTGCAGAGAGATTAATTGATTAATCTACTTAAAAGAGAAGCCACTTAAAAACAGTGTCAACTGTAAAACAGCTTCCGTTAACAGCTGTAACGTTAAATTCCAAGAATTACAGCAAAAATGCAGAAAACTGACAAAACCTACCACAATTGATTTACTTAGCTTGGCACAGCACAGTGCCCACTTGAAAAGCAGTGCAAATAGTAAAAAGGCTTCAATTAATAGCTGTAACATTAGGCTCTGAAAAAGCACAGTAAAATGCAGAAAAAATGACAGGAACCACTCAAATCTGTTTTAAATTGTTAGGTGACTTTAAGTGCAATAAAAATGTACTTTCCCATTTACTAGATGCAGAATGGTGCCAAAACACAAGTTTGGTTTTTAGCTTGTGCACAGGAGCTCAGCTTCCAGGAGTTTTAGAATAAGACAATAATGGCTGACAGCTCATACAATATAAATTAAAAAGGGAAAATAAATGAGCCAATGAAAAAACAGCTAGAGCTCTAACCAATACTGTTTAGCTATACATAACTACAGTGGTTACCCTATTGTCACTAGGAGCAACCATTATAAGCTCAAGATGATAGACAGACCTGGCCAAATCTGGCTGTTTGAAGAAAGTTTTAAAAGTAACCGACAACAGAGCAAATAAATGCAGCAACAATGATTAATCCACTTTAAAGCATGGAAACCACATGAAAAGCAGTCAGACTGTAAAACTAATTCAATTAGTATGTGTGTGTCTCTCTCTCTCTCTGTTGCTCTTTAAATCTAGTAAATCATTTTCCTTCCATCTGTTATTTGGTCATAAGGTTAGACCAAATGTTAACAATGAAGTACCGATCAGAAAAAAAGGATCAAAAATTAAATTCCTACTGTTCTGGGCTTAAAAACTCTCAAAAAACCAAAAGGATGAAGACCCGAGGCAAAATGCCAACATTTAAGAAACTTGTTCACCAGTACAGGATATCCTGATACATTCTTGGACAATATATTTAACAAGGTAACACAAAATACAGAGAAAAGAACTCAATAATGCCTTTTCTGCACACATTTTAAAATATGAGGGGCACTCTTTTAAATTTATTATCATTGACCATGTGTATCTTGGGCAGAGGGGAGGTCCGGTCAAAGGCTATTTAGAGTATAAAGAATTGCAGTGGCAGCTTTGCATGATTGCCAGTTTATCCAGGTCTAAATGAAAATATATCCATTAGTTCTGTTTTAAGACTAAGAATAGCATTTGTATTGTAATTGTCCAGCATTTTCACTTAGCATAAATGGTTTGTTATAGTGTTTCTTAGGACTATTGTATGCTTAATAATGTTTTGCTTATTTTTCTTTTCTTGTATTTTATTCTATTTTTTATATATATAATGATGGACATAGTTTCTTTAAGGAGAGTTTGGCAATTAACTTGTAATTATGGGTTAATTGTTCGGTAGTTTGCAATATTTAAGACGAGTTTATGGAAGGAGATTTTTTTCTGATGAAGTCCTACTATTTTGGGACGAAAACACTTAATAAATTATTTTGAAATTTTTCCTCGGGTCTTCATCCTTTTGGGGTTTTTTATTAGATTGTTGTCTGCAGTAATCATTTTTACAGCTTAAAAACTCTATTAATTCTTTTCTCCTACAGCTAAAGGCATTCTGCTTGTTCACATTAAATGTGATTTTACTTTACTTCCCTCCACCTTTAGTGAAAACAGAACTTTATTTAATAAAATATGTCATTTTATGGCCATCTCTCCTCAACATGAGCACCATTGTCTCATACCTTCAAAAGCCAAATTGCTGCCAGTTCCAAGTCGCAAAATGTTTCTTCTTGACACCCTTTTTAAGATCTTATGACAAGATACCCCCATCTCTACGTGCATTGTGAATCATCACATCCACTCCAACATAAAAAGTTAGGAGGACCAACACTGCAACCCCCTGCTGAAACACTATGCAAACTACTAAACTATAGCAAATGCTCCTACCCCATTTCACTGATACATCCAACTACTTTGAGTATTGCCCTCACTTCAAATATTTTCTTTGAAACAACATAAATGTAAAGACCAAAACACAGGGCATATCATGTAAACCAACCAGTTACTCATCCCCAGGCTACCCAGGCTAGTTCTCTGTTTTTTTTTTTTTTTTTTTTTTGCTAATGTGACTTAGCATTATAATGCATAATGATTTCTCATGGAAATATGTATATGTCATCAACACTGCATGCCTTTCTGCTGCATCCATAGCAGTTCTCTTATTAACATACTCAAATCCTTGCATTCATGTCACAGTTGCTCTTCCTCTTTTTTGTTGTCTTAAATTACATGATCTTGTTTTGAATTGTTTGTTGATGTACTGCAGATTATTGTTGCCCTCAGTGGATTGTACACATGGCATTAATCCAGGCTGAGCCTGCAACTGATCAATTTGTGATCAGTACCCCACCCCACTAAATTAAATGTAAATAAATAAATAAAATAAATAACGACTACAAGTTCTAAATGACTAACACACCTTACCAAATCAAGTTGTGTGCTAGAAGATCAAAAGCTGGCAAGAGACACTTCAAATAAATGCAGCAAAACTGATCAATCCACATAACAACAAAAACTAATTGAAAACCAGTCAGACTCTAACACTACTTGAAGTAATGTCTCTATATTGAACTGCACTGCTCCATATCCCTTCTCATCTGTTATAGTTAATAAGGCAGTCTGATATAGTGCATCTCTTTCTCTTGGTCTGGTAATCTTAAGCAATTTACAAAAAAAAAAAAAAACACTGAATGAATGGGACTCTTTCTATATATAAATATCTAAGAATTGTAAAATCATATACAGCATTCTTAACAGAGGCCAGTCAATGTTACTTATATACACACTGTAGAAATAAACAACAAGGTCCTGGAGTTTATTTTTTATGTTTCTTGCAGCATGACTATCTAATAATTTAACAATTTAATTAAATAAGGTTATCTCCTATGCCAATAATAGTGGTCTCATTAGCTTATCATATCTAGGAATTATAACTAACAAGTTAGTATTAAACTGTCATAACCCACTACTTCATCAGTGTGTGACATACCCCAGTCAACATTATTACTGAATTACTTATTCTGCTAAAAGACAATCCCGTATTTGGTTTGCTGTACTTAGACAACCGATTCCTAGGACATCTTTCTCTCTTGTAACTCCTAAATAAAATAACATCTTCATGTTAATGGTATCTAATCTGACAAAATACCCTTTTATGTGCAGTATACTTGATAATCCAAAGGTAATCTAATCCTATTATCACGGAAAAAAAATCAGACTTAACCTTTGTAATCCATCTAGACTTGTTAGCCGAATAGCATTAAATTAGCCCCATTGTATTTAAAGTTCTTGATAAAGTTAAAAAAAAACAGTAAAGTTCTACTCAAGCAGCCAACACAAAGGAGACCTGGACATGAATGATAATTGTGTGTTTTTTTTCTCGTAAGTGCACTAAGAATTTTCGTTATTGTACTAAGGAATTTCAAATATTATTTGATTATGTTTGCAATAGTGCAGCCTTTTTAAAGTTCATGTTGGGTGACCTTGGTACAAAGCTCAACTTTTTAAACATCACCATTTCTCTTGAAGAAGATACTGGGAGATTTGTAAATAAGATTTTTAGAAAAAACACATTTGTGAACTACTTACATAAGAGTCAACACCCTCTTCATATGAAGAAGGGGTCATAAAAGGCCAGTTTATTAGGTTAAGCAGGCTCATGAGCAATGATGAAATGTACTGTACAGAAGTTGAACATCTCAAACAACTCATCCTCAATAGAGGTTGCAGTTTAGACTTGTCTGACATTATTTATGAGGTCAGTATATTGAGAGAGAATAAAGCAAACCCCATTTTACATAATTACACCACAGAATTTTTTGGAAACAATCAGTTAGATGTCATTTTTCACAAACTGTCATTTTACAGTGGAGAACTCCCCATCCCTATAACTTCAGACATGACATTGATTAAAAATATTTAAAAGAGAATTGGATGATTATTTGGGGGAGCAGAGATTTAGTGGAAGTAGTGGGGAACAGCCCACTATTTACATACAAAAGGAACAACAATGTTAAAAACATTTTAGAAAAATGTAATTTCACACCTTTGGGCAAACAGGGCAACCCTGTCACTTATACATGTGGCAAATGCAAATACTGTAGGTTTCTTAGCAATGGTTCCAGCATTTATTTTCAAGTTTTAAATAAGACTATTTGGGCAACAGGCAGACTTGACTGCAATTCTAAAGGTGTTGTTTATTTAGTCATCTGTTACACATTTGTACTATTATGTCCCCAAAACTATCAGAAAAAAAAGAAGATACTGAGTAGTTAATGAAAACTCAAAACTAAGAAACACTACAGAAATGGCAGCAAGAACGAGACTCAATTTAAAAATTTAGTGCTTTTGTTCTTTTTTTATTAAGAATTTCTTCTTTCTGCCATTGAAAGGCATGCTTCAGGTATCTGGATGGCATTTTATTTTCTGGCAAGGCATCAAAACAGCTCTACACCAGTCTGTGCATTATTTCTAAGGTATTACTTCCTTCCTACACTTCACTTACAACTATGCACAGAATGATATTTTCTATATAGATGCATGGCTATACAATTATTTTTCTTAATGCTGCTACTCTTCTACTGAAAAGAGACTTTTTTTAAATGTGTACCTACATTACAACAGTTATCACTCAGTCAAAAAAATCTAGTGAAAGGCCAGACAACACATTCCTTCCAGGTTAATATCTGAATATGATGTCTTCCACATTGAGTTAACAAAACTAATTGGCATGTTTAAGGTGAGGGGCTACTCTGATTGTCATTTGGGGAAGACCATGAATATGTACAGGAAGAGAGCATTAAGATTTGCCCAATATACTCAGAGGCAGGAACGACGTTATGGGCAAGAATTAACTAGAGCATTCTGAGTTTGAGATAGTCATGACGTGAGCTTGCAATAAAAACAGTGTGCACAGTACTAAGAAAATTATTAATGCCATCACAACAATGATCTCTCATTGTAAGAAAGACACTTACATTCATTTACAAAATGGGATACAATCAAAAATGTATTAGAATTTAAGGTAGGAAACAGTTTAAAAGCTGGTTCTGATTTGGGTGGCACCAGCAAATGTGGTCATTGTAAGCCACAAAGATTTATTAATGTTAATGGGTGCAGTAAAATACCAAATCAACATGGGTTACAATTTGGACATGTCAGGGCAAACTGTGACACTAACACACTTGTCTGCTTAATAAGTGACTCATCTTATGATGCATTCTACATTGGGAAAACTGCATTCATTATAAGGGAAAGCCTGTGCAAGCATTTATAACACCAGAAAGGGTTATACTAAGAACACATTAAGTAAGCATGGTGGTTGGGCAATATTTTTTTTTCTAAGTTTACTTTTTCAGTGTTAGAAAACATTAATGCAACATTGGATGGGGGACATCGGGAAACATTTTTTGGAATATGGGGTGCTATGTTGGCAATGCAGACTTAATAACAACTACACACAGGTCTAAATGAGTCCCTTAGTATCACTAGCAGTCTTAAAATGAAAGCAGTGGTAGCATAAACAGTTGTTATATGTATTACATTTATTATTTCACGATGTGTATTACTATTATTTTTAACAGCATAATTATTTTTTAAAGAATTCTGTGTTTTAACTATCACATTACAGTTTCTTATCACATGGTGTTTATTGTATATTTAATGGAAGTGTTTTTAGAACTTTATTATTTCTAAAGAAGGCTTTTTTTTGTTTGTTTCTTTTTAAATTTTTCTTTTTTTCTTTTTTTATTTGAAGATGAAAGCAATAAAACAAAATTCTAATTTGTCCTGGAATTTTTTTTTTTTTTTTGGTTATGCTAGGGAACTTCCCATTGTTCTGTAAATTATATACAAACTGCCATTTTTATTTTGTTATATAAATGAAGAACCCTGATCAGGGGTAATAGTGTTTCAGCATAAAATACTACAGTGTCACATAACCATCCTTATTTTGTCTAATATAGACAATTGAAAATTGTAAATAAAGTCTGACAAAATTTCAATATGGAAATTGGGTACATAATAATATGTTCTGTGCTAGGTTTGTTAACTATCTCTTGCAGGGATCTTTTGTTAACTAAGTCTAAGAACTTCTGAGTATGTCCTACATTAGAGATATAGATGTTCCAGTTAATTGTGAGATGGCTAAAGTCGCCCAAAATAAAGTCATTATTAATAGGAAGCTCTTCAAATTATTTTAAGAATCTAGCATGATGATGTTGAGACATGGACGGTATCTTGTTTTTGGTCTATAAGTTGGTAGTTTGCCTTATATATGGTGATTTAGGGTTCTACAAGTTCTGTTTACGGACCTATAGAAATGGGATGTCACCACGGTTATAATTAGGCTGAAAGCATGACAGATGTAAAATGCAGGCATGGAGGGAGAGTTTTTTTGCATTTACACCAAGTCTCAGAATAACACAACCATGGATATTTTCTAGATGCAGCAGAGTCTTAAGATCAGGCAATTTATTGTTGGGACTTCTGATTAATTTGGCCCAAATTGGAGTATAATGAATTTGCTGTATTAGACTATCTTTTAACTGAACTCTGCTTAAAAAGGCACAATTGGAGAAGAAAGGCTTCAGCCAGTATGGAGAATCCTTTGAATGAGGTACAATCCATCCCTTGTGAAAGAGGTTGGACTATCAATCACTTGTCCCATGCCAACACATACCAGATGCTAGAATTATACCATCTATTCTAATAATAGTAATAGTAGATAATTATCTTTTCTTTGTACCTAAACATCATTCTTTGTAAAGGATGAATTTCACTCAGGAGCAGTCTTACCTGCAATTGTCGCATACATGGAAAGTTCTATCATGGCTCTCTTCATATCTCTGGGTTTTTTCATCCTAGGCCATTCACTTCCACATGGGCCACAGCCATGCTGAACTCATATCTGACCTGGGAAAGGTTCTTTTGGTCATTGTAATGCCAGTGAGTCTGGCATCCAAAAGGCAGCTGACTGCAACCATATCCTTGTTCAGCCTTATGCATAGAGAATCTGTATGCTTAACAACTGAGTCACCACTCATTAAGACATTTCTGTTAGTAAATCATTTATGAGTACACATCCAAGAGTACTCTGTCTCTTGGTGACTCAGTGCTGTGGATATGCAAGGACGGATGAATAAGCTGGATAATTCCTGCTGAGACATATTCTTACTAGTCTTAGGATGCTTTGATAGAGACATTTTAATGGCCTAAATGTATAACATTATTATGATTTTGTTGAGAATGTGGGAAAGTAAGTGTAGGAGTGTATGATGCTCACTGTGTGTGTTTTTTGGTGAGAGGAACACATTCAAGTTAGGTGAGAAAAATTCTCCGAGTTAGATATTTGCACCTCTCATGGGCCAACTTATTTGTTTTAAGTAAGAGTTCATTAGTGGCAACCATGAGCATAAGGCAGTTTCTACACTGCCTGAGAAACTACGTGCTGAGAGGCTGACAACAGAAGGGAAACATATTGGCTGAACTTCTGGAAATCCAGTGTTTCAAGTACTTTTAGCTCTTATTTTTCTCCCCTACTGTCATTCTGGAAGCCATCCCCGTGTCAGAGGTACTTTACTAGGTCTATCAGCAATCCACTCAGCCCTGGTCCACTGCCTGAATTTTAAGCTGGGTCCAGTGAGGGCATCCTGGGGGTTATGCTGCCCTACTTCAAACATTTTTTTTACTTATGACCTACTCTTTCTTTCCCCCTCCTATGCTTCCTGTGGTGATGTCCAGGGCAAACATGCAATAAGGGTGTGTGACAGCTCAGCCATGCTCCCACCCTTTATGGACATGTCCCTGGCAATGATACCACAGCTGCCAACAGGGATCACCAACAGAGAACCCCCACAACACAGCCCCCCCCCCAAGATGATAATGTCTGTCACTTGCTACTGTTTTCTTAAGTTGCCTGAACTGCTAATTAAATTGAAGTCAGCTGGGGTTAATCCCATTATGCCAACAAAAGGACGTTTTTCAAGTGTCAGATGAAGAAGTGTACATGCAAGGTACATGTGGCTAGGTAGCATAATTTAAGTTAAATTTTGATGAAATACACAGGCTAGACTATTTGTAAGGGCTAAGTAGGTTAATTCTAGTTTGTTGAATAGTGCACTAGTAAACTATTTCAATGCATAATGAAACTGTTCCATATTTCAGATGCCGATGTTTTTATGCCAGTGTTTAGATGCCAGGTTCTTTATGACAGCTTTCAGATGCTGTGTTTTTCAAACCACTTCTTTCAAATGCTAGTGTTTCTAGCCAGTTCTTACGGATGTCAATGTTTCTATACAGTTCTTTCATATCCCAGTGTTTAGCCAGTTATTTTATGTGCCAGTGTCTAGCCAGTTCTTTTGCATGCCAGTGTCTAGCAAGTTCTTGCAAATTCCAATGATGTTACATTATTGTACCCTACTAACATAGTTTTGCTAAATGTGTTATATATCAGGTAAGTACGAATTCAAGAATGAAGAGACCAGCATCTTCCTCGCACATTATCACCAGTAAAAGAATATGCAAGTGGCAGGATGCTTGGAAAATGGAATTTGACTGGATCAAGACATGTAATGACCCTAAAGCATTCTGCAGTTACTGCAAAAACGAATTTTTAGTCACCCATGGTGGAAAAAACAATGTCACATGACATGAGGCAATTGAACAATATAAGACTGCTATTCTGCAACCAAAATCCAGTTGACTAATGAAAAAGTGTGGAATGAACACAAACCGTGAAGGACGTCAACTTAAGCACAATATTTTCTATAACAGTTTGGTCTGTGCAGTAAAATTGGATAACCAGTTATACAGCGACTCCTACATCACAACAAAAAAAATTTTGCAGAAGAACCAAGTCTGAAGCCATTGTTGAAAATGTTTTGGGATCACACTCACTGGAATGCCTTCTGCATGACCTGCAGAAACCAGGCACTTCATTTGCATTATCATGTGATGCTTCCAGGAAAGGAAACATACAATTATTTCCACTTGTTGTGAGGTATTTTCCAAAGAATAAGGGGTGGTGCATGGTCATTTGAACTTCTATGAAGACCCTGATGAATCTGCACAGGCTATATTACAGCAGATTTCGAACATTATGTAAAGGCACTCCTTGCCCTGGAACAGCATTTCAGCATATGAGGCTGATAATGCCAGTGTGGAAGAAATCTGGTGTGTATGCCAGATTAAAAGTGCCCATCACTCCAAAAGGCTAACTGTATTGCCCACATCATTTATAATGCAGCCAAAAAAAAACTGCAGCACAACTACCTTATGATGTGAAGGTATTTGTGTTGAAACTTTTCAGCCATTTCTTAGATTCTGCCACAAGGACCAGAAACTTGAAAGACTTCTTTGAGTTTTGTGGCATGGAATTTGAGAGTCTCTTAAGATATGTGCCAAAAAGGTGCCTGTCACTACTACCAGCCATTGACAGAGTAGTGAAAAATCTCCCAATGCTCCAGTTGCATTTCCTCTCCCAGATAGAAGACGAGGCCCCTGGCAGATATGGCAGTATTTTTCAGATAATGAGGATGGTGAGAATATATTGCCTACACTGTTCTCATGGATTTCAATGAACACATAAGTATATTAGAAAAAGCAGCACCTACTTCCATGGAAACATATTCAGTAATGGTTTCTATCAAGAAAAGCAGCAAGAAAGAGCTGAAGATGCTTGCTTTGGTGGAAAACTTAGGGCACTTATGAACACATTAGAAAACACTTCTTTTAACAAGCTGAAAAGAGACTTCATTCTGTTCTTAGAGACAGCAGTTAAGTACTTATAACAGTGGTTTGATTTTATTGAAAACAACTACTTGTTTATACTTTCTAAGTTATCTTTAACTGAGCCCTCTGTTTTCAGTGACTTAGTTTGACCATTGCCTTGAATATAGGAGGCATAGATGAAGATCATATTTTCTGGGACTATTTAACAATCAAGCCCTTTCTCCAAGAATTATGTACCACAGGATTATCTCCAGAAGAAAAGTGGCTGAAGCTTTTCAGAGAAAGGCCCGACTGCACTATATCCAGTGTTGCAGTCTCCTGTCTCTCAAGAGCCAAGACAGTGAATATATCTGGGGCCCTAAATACCTTCTCCTCCAGTAAGTATGAATATGATGCGATATTACTCTGTGTGAGGTTAAATGACCTTGCACACAACACCTCAAGACTATGCTATGTTCCATCTAGGGCTAAGATGCTGTAATTTCTCCATTTACCTAGAATTATGCCTGGCTTCAAGGGAAAAAAATTGGGTTCAATAATTAATTAAGTTGCTGGTATCATTTCAGGATGAGTAAGTATATATCACCCTTGGACAAGATGACTGACAGTTCAAATTGCTTTCCAAAAGATGATATACGTCTCTTATCCAAGGGCTTCCACAAAATATCTAAAACCTTTGCTAGCCTCACTGCATCTTTTTAAGGCAGAGTTCATGTAGTTAACATCCCAACCTAACAAGTACCACAATTCTCAAACTTGCCGATGTCAACAATGCTTTATGCAGTATCAGGTGTCTTAACAATAAACTGCCTGACCTAGAGGCAGTTCTGTTTCTGGACCATGTCCATATACATGTTATTAACAAAACATGGCTCACATTCTTAGAGAGCATACTTTTTCTACCTACATTTTATGGCTACCACACCTTCAGACCTATCAGTAACTGTGGCAGTTTAAAATTTCATCCAGATAATATTCCTTCAAAATGATTAGCCAGTGACCTCTCCCCACTGAGCCTATTGAACTTCAGCTCACCTTAGAGAAATCAGATGTCTGACTCATAGCCTACTATTGATCACCTATAGCTCCAGATGACCATGATAAATTATTTGTTTCCTTAGAGGATACCTATATACATAAGGCTATTTAACTCTTGGTGACTTCAACCTAAATTTTAAACAATGGGTATGCAATTCTTGGATTGGTCAAACAAAAACACACTGGATATATTGTCCTCAAACCCACAAGAGGCATACATATTCTTGGTTTGATACTCACAAACATGACACCTGCATACTGTCTTCACATGGCCAGTCTTTCATTTGTAAAGTCTGACTATAATCTGGTTACCTTTACTCTCACAGCTTCCACTCCCTCAGCAACCAGTACCACCCTCATTAGAGACTACAAAAAAGGCAAACCTCATACAAGTGTATGATGAACTCTCTATATTTATTCATGTGAGCTCCATGGGTAATTCTGTTTAAACAGCCAGCTACACTAATGATTTTTATGGCCATTTAGATAAATGTATTGACATGGCAGTCCTCACCAAAATCAAATATGGTGGTTACTTTGAAATTAAACCATCCTGGTCATCTGCAAATATAATGAAACTGTATAACAGAAGGAAGAAACCTGTTAAACTGTCCTGAACCCCACAGCATTAGAGTCATATTAACAACCTCACTACGAAACTGAAGGCAACTATATTAAGGCATGAGATGAATTAAACAACTGAAGCAAGGGATAGCTAGAAATCTTTCTTCAGTTACAGCAGAAAAATAAGTAATAACTCTCAGTACTGCTCTGAACTTTTCCATAATAGAGCCTCCCATGCATACACCAAACACATTGTAAACATACTGACAAGCAATTTCTCAAGTTCACAACAAAGTTACCCCCTGAAAATCCTATCTCCTTTCAAACCATCCCAAGTTAGTCCCACCCATTATCATTAAGAAATACATTGTCAAAATTCTATCAAAGACCAAGAACACTTATGTCATGAGCCCAGACAATATAACCTTATTGTCAAATAAACAGTATCAAACATGAACTTACTGATTCCCTCTTCAAACTGTTTAATCAAAGTCTTGGTACTGATTATGTCCCTGAATCTTCACAAACTACTGTAGTAATGCTGCTGTATAAGGGAGGACCCATAAATAATTATACTAATGCATCATGGATATCATAATGATTTCGATAAAAGTGAAAAAATGATTTTGAAAGAAGAAACATGAAATGAGGTTTATCACATGGTGGCCTGACCTAGAACTTCAGGTGAAGAGATGAAAGTGATGCAGCAACTTAATATAAAAATGATAGATTTACATTGTAAAGGATCATGCATGATATATGACATTAATCTAGGCAGGTAGTCATGCTAGACAACTAGAAGTAAATGAAACGGATGCTTGAAAATTCTTGCATGACCAATATGGCATGATGCTGGTTCATAGGTTCATAGGTTCATAGGTTCAAACTAGGCTATCTGCCCAAGGGCATTTATAAGCCTAGCCCATAGTTATGTGGCTTTCGCCACCCCTTTAGTTTGAATAAAACTATGCCTATTATTTTGCTGTGCCTCTGTCAAGCAGTGACACTGAAGTAATCCCTGGGGTAAATCTGCGATCTCCCATCCATTGGTCAAGATTCCTCTTGAACAAGGCCAGCGAGGTGCTCTGCCTCACATGTACAGGGATTTTGTTCCACAGCATAGGGAGTCTCTGGGTGATGAATCTGTCCCTCCAGCACATTCTATTAATAACCGTGTCAAGGTTTAAGTCTCCCGCCCTTGTGGTTCTGAGGGATCTAGATTTTTTGAGGTGAAGCATATTCATCAAATCTGGGTTTGACATGGCCTTATATGTCAGGCACAGGTCACCTCTGAGCAAGCGGTATGAGACTGAATAGAGCTGGAGTTCTTTCAGTCAGGCAGCATAAGACATATTTTTGAGACCCTTTATCCTTTTGGTGAGGAACTTTTGGGGCCTTTCCAGCTGCTGCAGGTGTCGGGTCAGATACATTCCGAATGGGGCATTGTACTCAATCAAATGTCTAATGAGTGATGAGTACAGGGGGACGATGACCTCCCTTGATCTAGATGTGAATCCCTTCATGATCAGGTGGGCAATGTAGAAGGTTTTCCTAACTACTTTAGCAACATGAGTGTCAAACGAAAGGCTACTGTCAACCTGGGTCCCCAGAACCCTGATGACTTCTTCTGTGCTCAGTGGATTGCCACCTATATGGTAGCTAGGGGTAAACTTGTTTTTCCCGAAGGGTATGACTATGCATTTCTTGGCGTTTAACTTTAGGCCATGGCTCTGGCACCAGTTATCCGTTTCTGTGAGGCCCTTCTGAAGGATATCTGTGTCAGATGTGTTTTCGACTATGGCGCCCAGTTTGCAGTCATCTGCAAACTTTGTCAGCCATAACCCTCCTGTGTTTGCTTGTACCTCAGAAAAGTAGATGCCGAACAAGAGTGGACCCAGGACTGAGCCCTGTGGGACACCACTTGTGACAGGCTTTGAGTCTGACATGGCTCCAGCAACTCTGACCCTGTGGGTTCTGTCACTTAGCCAGTTTGCAACCCATCTTGTGATGTATGGGTTTACATTCAAGCTGATGAGTTTTTCGATGATACCTGAGTGGGGTATTGTGTCGAAGGCCTTTGCCAGGTCGAGGTAGGCTGTATGGACTGCCTTTCCCTCATCAATGGCCTTGGTGACTGTCTCGAAAAAGTCAAATAAGTTTAAAAGGCATGATCTGCCTTTGGCAAAGCCAAACTGGGTTGGATCCAAAGTCTGCAAGTTCCCTATGTCTTTATTTATGAGTTCCATTATGATCCTCTCCATGGCTTTGCAGATACGGCTTGTCAAGCTAATGGGATGGTAATTTCCAGGGTCGGTGGAGGCACCGCCCTTGTGAAGTGGGACCACAGTCGCCGTGCGCCACTCCTTGGGTATGTATCCTGAGGTGAGGCTAAGATTAAACAGCTGTCCTAACTGCGGGTTTAATTCCTCATTGAGTTCATGGAGCACACAGCCGGGGACACCATCCGGTCCCATGGATGCTGTGTTTTTTGCCTTGGAGAGAGCAGTTCTCACCTTGGCGTTGGAGATGTTTGGGGGGCTACAATCCTCTGGTATAGATATCTCTCCTTTTGGAGGGGAGGAGAAGTTTGCACTGAACCTGTCAGCCAGTATGTTGGCAATGTGTGTAGGTTCAGTAATCTTCACATCATTTTGAACTAATTCTGAGCATATCTGGGAGTTTTCTCCTAGGTTTCTAACATAGCTAAAGAAGGCCTTATGATTGTCTTTTGAGTCCTTGGCGATTTTTCTCTCAAAATTTGCCTTGGATGATTTTATGAGATCTCTTAGTTTTTTACTTATAATGATCAAAGGTGTCTTACCTTTCAAGGATTTTGCTCTATCTTGTAGTAGCTTCCTCCTTTTGTTGTAGAGCTTGTTTATGGCTGGGGTCCACCAGACTGGATGCTTGCCTTTGGTACAAAGAGTCTTAGTTTTGTTTGGGATTGCCTGATCCATGCAGTCCTGTAGGTGCTGGTAGAAGGCATTTGTAAGTGATTCAGCAGTTTGAGTAATGTTTACCACTGGCTCAGGGGCCTTAAAGGAGACCACACTAGTTTTTAGAAGTGTGAAGTCGGCTTTTGAGAAGTTTTTCACTGTGGTCTTTTTTATTTCAGGTGGGGGCGGGATGAGGACCTCCAGCGAGATTAGTTTATGATCTGATCTCACTAGTGAGGGGTATACTTCCGGTGTTGAACATTGTGATCCCATGTTCGTGATGATGAGATCAAGTATGTTTTCTCCTCTTGTGGGGATGGTGACTAGTTGTTCCATGGCATTTGAGTTTATGAACTCCAGGAACCTTTGGGCTAGAGTGTTTGGGCTTGAGTAGTGTTCCCAGTCTATATTAGGGTAGTTGAAGTCACCTAGTATGATGGTGTTTGGAGATACATTTATCCCCTCCAATGTTTTCAGGAAGGCCATGTGAGGTTCCTGAGTTTGAGAGGGTGGCCTGTAACATGCTACAAATTGCAGAGCAGTCTTGCCTATGGTTAATTGCACCTGGATGGTCTCCGATGCATCGTGCGTTGCCACCAACCTTGAGGTGTGGGTGTCCTTTATGAATATGGACATCCCCCCTCCTTTCTTGGTGTTGTCCGGATTTTGGGGCCGGAACGCATGATATGAGGTGAAACCTGATAGTGCTGGGGTGCTCTCAGGAGCCTTGAACCAGGTTTCTGTCACAGCACAGACATAGATGTTCTCCATACTGAGAAGGGCCTCGAGTGCGTGCATCTTGAGATTGAGACTTCTGGCATTGAGCAGCATTACCCTTAGTTTTTTTCCTTTATTGTGTTCTAGGGTGGTAGGTTTAGAATTTGAGCCTTGCCTAAAAAGGCACTTTGGGGGTGGCAAGAGCCTTTGCCAATATCCGGAAGCCTAGGGGTGACAGGTGCAAGCCATCCCTTGCGAAGCAGCGTGGCTTGTCCAGCATGTCATCCCAGGCAGACAGACATTGGATCCCCTTTGAATGACACCAGAATTTAAGCCAATTATTAAAGCTGATCATCTTATCACTGTATTGTGGCATCATTCTAGGTGAAGGTAAGATACTGCTCAAGGTCAGGGTCATACCTGCCTGGGCTACATAATCAGAGAGCTCCTCAATGTCTCTTTTCATGTAGTCCAAGGAGGTACGTCTCAGGTCGTTGACACCAGCGTGGACAATTACTGAGTCGTACTTGTACCTGCTGTTGAGAGACCTGAGTGCTTGTGTTATGTGGCGGATTCTAGCGCCCGACAGGCAGCTTACTGTGACCTTCTCCTTACTCAGTCTGGTGAGCAGGACGTCAGTGTGTCTGACTATGGAGTCACCTATGACAAGTATGTTTGGTGTTGTATTTGGCCTTAAGGGCAGTGACTGCTTTGCACACTGATTTTGTTGTTTATGTGTTGTTTGTGTGGTGTATTGAGTTTACAGTTGCTTGGGTGTCTGCTTTGGAGGCCTCTGCTGTTTAGGTAAATTTTTACTCAGAGCCTCCGAGTATGTCTTAGTGTGTTTATGTGTTTGATTCAGTGGTGTGGTTGAGTTATGTAAGACTGGTATTGTGGTGTGTGTAGTTGCCTTCTCCTCCTGCCTGGTCTTGCCAGTCCTGAGTTGAGAGAGCTCAGCCTCCATTCTGGCTAAATAGCTGCATCTCTCACAAGTGTTAGTGTTACGTGGGAGGAGGAGAGGGTTGTCCGTGTACATGAGGCAATTGTAACATTGTCTCAGAATTCCCAGATTCACCAACTGGGCAGGAGAGGACGCCAGCATCTGACCCTTCGACATGCTAGAAAGAATTATGAGTTGGTATGAGACAGAAAAGTAGTGGGCTTAGCAGGGAAGTGGGCACTCCTGGGGGGGTTTTGCTAGTGAGAGATTTGTATAATATAGGAGTGCTTGACCTGCAAAGAGAATGCTTATAAGACAAGGGATATGCTTATAAGACAAGTGCTGAGCTTTTTGAGAAGGAAAAAGCTAATTGGAACAAGTGCTGCACTTTTTAGTGAAGGTGTAAACTGTTTAGGTTCCTAACAGAGCAGTTCTAAGGGAAAAACTGAAGAACAGACTTTCTGGAGCCAGAAAGAGTTTAACCTTGTTTAACCAGCGCTGCCCGATGCTGCTCTAGTGGCAACTCTGCTCTAAATCACGCTAAAGCACGTTAAAGCGTGCTTGATAGCAAAGGCTGGAAAGAAGCAGGAATAGACCCAAAACGGACAATAAAACTACAGTTTCAAGTCAGTAACCACCTCTACGGGGGGCAGGGAAGCTGCTCAATGTTATTCACTGCCACTGATCAACACAGAGACCTTCCTTCAGCCCAAGCAAAAATGGCCTCACAGAAACTTTCAAACAGTTCAGGAATATATGAAGGTTATAGGAACATACCCTTGTGGGAAGTGTTCTGTGTGTAAACATATAGTAAATGAAGTGGTTAAAATAAATGGACAAAATTTTACCACAAGAACTAGATACTCCTGTATGAGCAGGGGTGTTATTTATACTATATTCTGTAGCTGTAATAAATATTACATAGGAGAAACAAAAAGAACACTAGCAGAAAGGATCAAAGAACATATTAGGGATGTAAGAAATAATAAAATGAATAGCCCCATTGCTGAACACTTTAACTCTGTACATTTTGGTAACACAGACCACCTAAAAGTTTCCATATTGGAACATGTTCCCCTATATTATAATAATACAGAATGGCAGAAAAATATATTAAGACAAAAAGAGTCCATTTTGATCATGAAATATGGAACTCTACAACCATATGGCATGAACAAGGAGTGTAACTGGCAAAGCCTTATTTAAGGGATGTAACTTTAAAATTATATTACTAATGAGACTTAATTATTTGATTGTATAACTAACTAATTGTTTTATTTCATTTTGTATATATATTGGGAAGTTTTATATGCTTGATTGTTTTACTCTGTAAAGGCTGTTGGCCGAGGCGCTAGAGACAAGACTTGCTTGGAATAAATTTTATCTGTTTGGAAAGTAGAGCTGGGACTCACTGTTGGTCGTTTTTTGTTGTTGCTGCTTTGAAATATCTTTTCCTGCTGGTTGTTTTATAAAAACTCATTTTAATTTGTTTTCTAAAGGATTTAAATTTGTAAAAAGTTTCAAAGGAGATTTGGCCCAAATTTTGATTGATCTAAAACTGTTCCTTAGGAAGTTAAATCTTACAATTATACACAACAAAGGGGTTTCTGAAAAGTCTTCTGGGAACAGTGACAACAATGTTTCCACTAGAAGGAGTGTATACAACCCCCCCTCCACCCACTTCTAAATACTTTTGAGAACATAGTTACCAGAGAAATATATGAATCATATGGTAAAAATACCAATGTTTTTTGGCAGAATTACAACCTAAAATTAGATGAAGCTAATTTATTAGAGAATTTAAAACATAACAAAAATCTACGTTTCATGGAACCAGATAAAGGTGGAGGATTTGTAATTTTTAAACAAATGGACTATAAAAATGCTTTAAGAAACATTTTGACGCAAGATGATACATATTGTTTGGTTTCTCACAATGAGATTCAGACTGCTTACAATAGAATAGATTTTCTTCTCGAGGAATATCTAGTTGAACAGCGTATCAACCAGACTACCTATCATTTTCTTCGACAACTCCATCCCACCATTCCTGGTTTCTTTGGGATACCAAAAATTCATAAGAATATTGATCAACCTCCATTTAGACCTATAGTTTCCGCCCGTGGATCCAAAACTCATCCTCTAGCAGTATTTATTGATCAAAATTTCAAAAAAATTGCCAATCAACATAAACATCTTATTAAGGATTCATGGGATGTTTTGGGAAGAATCAATAACGTTTATGGACTAAAGAGAGTCTTTTCATCACTATTGATGTGAAAGACTTATTTTCTTGTATCCCAAGGAAGGACGGTTTTGAATTTTTTGAGACAAGCATTCACAAGTATTCAGAATTAACTCTGGACAGGAAATGTTTATTATTAGAACTAATGGAAATTGTTTTTGGATAACAATTTCATCAATTTTGAGGGAGTTTTTTACAAACAAGTAAGTGAAGTAGCCATGGGGGCGGCTTGCGCCCCCATTTATGCCAATTTGGTTTTATTAGAATGGGAAACTCTATACATTTTTGAGAGTGCATTCTTTGTCAAAATCAAAGCGTACTTCAGATTCCTGGATGACATTTTTGTTATTTGGGAAGGGACTCAGGAAGAGTTGGATCAATTTATGTCTCATATCAATAAATCTACCTCCTTTCTGTCCTTCACTTATCAAGCCAATAGGGAATCTATTAATTACCTAGATATTACACTCACAAAAACTCCTAGTGGCTTTAAATCCCAAGTGTTTAGAAAACCAACCTGGTGTAATAGCTATCTCCACTTTGACAGCCAACATCCTTACTTTCAGAAAAAAAGTATTATAAAAGGTCAAGCTGTCAGAGTGGCAAGGATGACATCCAATTTTGACGATCTCACACAAGAATTCATTAACTTGGGCAAAATGTTTTGTGAAAGGGTTTACCCCAGTGAGTTAATGGCTGAGATATTGATGGAGGTCTATCAGGGATGGGGTACACGTTTCAAACCTTTACTTGGGCATCCCAATTTGATTATGGACATATCAGAAGGTAGATCTAAAGAGTTTTCGGGATCTTGTTCCATCCAACACAACAATTTTTCTTTGATTTTTAAGAGGATTTTACATGAAAATTGGTCTACACTCAAGACAAATACTGAAGTAATGGAAATTGTAGGTAATAAACCTACTTTCATTCACCGAGTGGGCAATAACTTCAAGAGAACATTGGAAGGAAGGGACCACTCCTTTAGGAACACCAGGGGTACCCACCCATGTGGTAGATGTGCCCAATGTTCTTTTATTAACACTTCAAATAGTATTAACTTGAATAATGGTTTGAATAGCACAGTAAAATTTTGCAGGGGCAATTGTTACACCTCTATGGTGGTGTATTTGGCAACCTGTTGTCATTGCCCATGTTTCTACGTGGGCAAAATGGAACGTCATTTGAAAGAAAGGATTTATGAACACAGAAATGACATAAAAATTAAAAAGGAAACAAGTGCCCTATATAAACACACCACTTTTTGTCAATTTTCTCCATCATTTAAATTTGGAATTATTGATAAAGTTGATGTGGAAATTAGAGGGGGAGATCCTAAAAACATTTTGTTGCAGAAGGAGATAAGATGGCAACTAAGATTAAAATCCAACATCTTTCCCGGTTTAAATGAATATATTAATATCAAAGCCATTTTAGTAGGCAAGGCCAACATAGTTTGAATAAGTTTGAGTTCCTTTTAGAAACATACACCTTACTCACACAGCGTATATATTTATATACATTCATATGTTTACATACATATCTTTTTAACTACAGCATTTTTAATTTAAATGTTTTTTAATGTTGTTTTTTAACTAGGTGCATTTTAGCCTTTTTAGGCTTTTAGGTTTGATGTATTAAAAAGCCATTTATGCACCTCGCCTTTTTAAGATTTTAATTGAGTAATTGATTCATTGAATGTAAAACCTCACTGGTTAATTATTTCTATATAAAGTTTGTCAGTATTAGTGGGATTTTATCTGATGACGTTTGTACTTTTGCAGACGAAAGCGCTCATGTTAATTTATTGTATTTTCTATTAAAGGATTGGGCTCCTACTAGGTGAACTGTGATTTATTACTAGTTTTGATTTTTCTCTGCTTTGTGCTCTAAATACAGCTACTAATACAGAAATCAAGTTTAACAAGCCAGAAAATGCTCAAGCTAGGCAGCTATGCAGAAAAACTTAGCAAATAAACAGAGAAAAAATACTTAAAATCTCAAAAGTGGCTCCCTTCTTCTCTCAGCATTTTTTCCTCTTGGAGGGTGCTTCACCAACAGCCAACAAGCCTGAAAAGACGCCCAAACCACGAGGCAACTAGGTTTTAAGAGAGGAAGATGAAGGAGCTTTGGAAATGACCCCTAGTGGCCAATAAAACTACAGTTTCAAGTCAGTAACCACCTCTATGGGGGGCAGGGAAGCTGCTCAATGTTATTCACTGCCACTGATCAACACAGAGACCCTCCTTCAGCCCAAGCAAAAATGGCCTCACAGAAACTTTCAAACAGTTCAGGAACAGCAAGCCTGTAACTGAACATTTTTAACTCTCAGAAAAGTGAGAAAAAAGCAAGATTTTTTTTGTTTTTGTTTTTTTACAGAGATAGCAGAGGTTCACAAGTAATATCAAGTTATAACAGTGCAGTAAATGACCCCACACAAGAGTGCTAGGTCAAGGACAGAAAATATGCAAGTTTTAAGAAAAAACGATTTAAAATTAAGTGCAGACAGGAAATTCAGCAAACAGCTTTTGGTTGTGCTCTAAATACAGCTACTAATACAGAAATCAAGTTTAACAAGCCAGAAAATGCTCAAGCTAGACAGCTATGCAGAAAAACTTAGCAAATAAACAGAGAAAAAATACTTAAAATCTCAAAAGTGGCTCCCTTCTTCTCTCAGCGTTTTTTCCTCTTGGAGGGTGCTTCACCAACAGCCAACAAGCCTGAAAAGACGCCCGAACCATGAGGCAACTAGGTTTTAAGAGAGGAAGATGAAGGAGTTTTGGAAATGTCCCCTAGTGGCCAATAAAACTACAGTTTCAAGTCAGTAACCACCTCTACGGGGCAGGGAAGCTGCTCAATGTTATTCACTGCCACTGATCAACACAGAGACCCTCCTTCAGCCCAAGCAAAAATGGCCTCACAGAAACTTTCAAACAGTTCAGGAACAGCAAGCCTGTAAGTGAACTTTTTTAACTCTCAGAAAAGTGGGAAAAAAGCAAGATTTTTTTTGTTTTTGTTTTTTACAGAGATAGCAGAGGTTCACAAGTAATATCAAGTTATAGCAGTGCAGTAAATGACCCCACACAAGAGTGCTAGGTCAAGGACAGAAAATATGCAAGTTTTAAGAAAAAAACGATTTAAAATTAAGTGCAGACAGGAAATTCAGCAAACAGCTTTTGGTTGTGCTCTAAATACAGCTACTAATACAGAAATCAAGTTTAACAAGCCAGAAAATGCTCAAGCTAGGCAGCTATGCAGAAAAACTTAGCAAATAAACAGAGAAAAAATACTTAAAATCTCAAAAGTGGCTCCCTTCTTCTCTCAGCATTTTTTCCTCTTGGACGGTGCTTCACCAACAGCCAGCAAGCCTGAAAAGATGCCCAAACCACGAGGCAACTACGTTTTAAGAGAGGAAGATGAAGGAGTTTTGGAAATGACCCCTAGTGGCCAATAAAACTACAGTTTCAAGTCAGTAACCACCTCTACGGGGGGCAGGGAAGCTGCTCAATGTTATTCACTGCCACTGATCAACACAGAGACCCTCCTTCAGCCCAAGCAAAAATGGCCTCACAGAAACTTTCAAACAGTTCAGGAGCAGCAAGCCTGTAACTGAACTTTTTTAACTGGTAATAAAACAAACCAAAAATAAAGGTCACAATATGTATATATGTTGTATATGTATATGTTTATATATAAAATATATATATATATATATATATATATATATATACGTATATATATCTATATAAATATATATATATATATATATATGCACACACACACACACACACACACACACACACACACACACACACACACATATATATATATATATATATATATATAGAGAGAGAGAGAGAGAGAGAGAAAGAGACAGACAGAGAATATGCATATATAAATGATGTATTTTGATCAGCAACTGGCTTTATTAACAGACAAAACCAAAAAGAGGCACTTGAGATTGAATGGCGTTTTTAAAAGACAAACAAGGCATTTAGTGTTTGGTCTTTGATTAAGCTAAGGTAGCACTCTAGACCTGGATTTACCAACATGCAGGCTGGAAAAGGGAAAGGATATGAATTGGCTGTATCTCCTTTCAAAGTATAGTAAGTCCAGGACAATTCAGTGTAGTTTTCTTCATGGTATGAAGAGTAACAGGTGTTGTGGCAAGTATGACAATTAAAGAAAAGGGGGACTATGGAGCAAAGGAAGGCCTGTTTTTAGACCATGACTTTTCTTAGACAATGTTGCAACATTGACAGCAAAGTTTTTTCAAGAGAGATGCAATGTTTTTCATTAGTACAATTTAGAAATGGCAAGGTGCAAAGTTAAAAGAATTGCTGTAGTCAGACATTGATTTAAATGTATTGAGCATATAGGCTCTTCCAAACTTACTAAATTTTCAAGTTCATGGCAAATGAGGAAGAATGGGATGGTGAGGCTGATAAAGATGGGAGAAGGAAAGTAGTTATATTTTCCTTGGCAGGTATGCCGTGATCTGAGACATTTCTTTTATCCATTTAACTGTCTTATTTAAATCAGTTAGGCTGTCGCTGTGTCATAATGTTGAAACTGAGGAATAAATATGTCATCCAAATGTATAAATTTCTCAACCGGAAGTACAGAGGTCTACGTTTGTCTACTTAATTGTTAATGTTTTGGAAAGGTTCAGTGTGTTAATTTTGTTTACACATTAACAGCAGATGTGCTGATGTTTCAATGGAAATATGTTTCTTTTGATGTCTTTCATATAACTGTTTTGATCGTAGGAAGATATGACAGTGAGCAACTATCTACACATACAAGTGAAAAACAATCAAAGCTGAAAGCTACTCTTCCTCTGTTCCTTACCTCCTCAAGCCTTCCTCTTCCAATTTCTTTTTCCAGAGTTTCTTAGTCACTTCCTTTTAATTTTAATCCATGTTGTAGCACTATGTCTAGCTTTTCTCTTTTCATTTCCTCTTTATTCTACTTCTTTATACTTGGACAGCAATTTCCATCACTTTATGTTGTTTTCTTTTGCATTTCCTTTATGAGGCAATTACATTGCCTAGATTCTAATATGTGTATTTAAAAGACAGACTTAACAGTAGGTTATAGATGGGTTGATAGAAATGCTTGGATGTTAGCTATATATGCTACAGGACAATAAAACTATTAACTGTATGATACTGAGTATTTGGGAATGACAAGGTTTGACATCCGGATAATACCCCACTAGATTGACCTCCTTATCCTGTGTCAGTAACTAAGGAACTTCAGTCCTCACTGCTAACTCCAATGTGAGATTTTCACTTAAACAAGAGTAATATTCTGCAATTTTCCCCTAAGAGCACAACAGGAACACACTTTAGAGCCTGAGACTGAGCTGTATACTTCTGTCCACCCTTAATGTAACTCCTTATTACACAGTTCAGAGCAATGTGTCCCAGTTTAAGACCTCTGATACACTCACACTTAAATAAATTAAATCTCATACATCCAAGCACTTCTGGGAAAGCCTGACACAGATTTTCAGTTATGCCCCTTCCCCAAAATAATACGGTAATATACTGCCACCAATCAAACAGCCTACATGCTCTTTTAAAGGGATTTCCAATTATGACAATAAGATAATAAAACAATTAGCAGAAAATGACCTAAAGCAGCTAGACTTTGAGTGACCCAGGAAGTTATCAAAGCAGGTATAAGCACTCTCAAATCACTAAAGAAAACACTGCTTGACCAGCCACAATGTAAGTTAATAAAAATATTTAATAATGAGTAAAATTATTAAAAAAATATAAAACAGCAATTTCCAGTAAACAAATAGAACTCAATCACCAAGAAAATGAAAATACTGAAGGATAGAAATCTAACATTTAGAAAAACTCTGATTAGTTATGATTTTCCTGTCTGACTAAAGAACACTGCCCCAATCTAAACTAAATTATCACAACAGAGCGAAGGCATGCTTACAGTTCTCGGTGAGTCCTTTTAGGTATACACTGCATAGTACAACTGTGAACAACTGACAACTGCAACTGGCAACAGCTTTAACTGTAATTGATTTCAACTGTCTTCAGCAGGCTCTTTTATAGCCTAGGTTAACTATCATAACTGTTCCAGTTCTAACTTTCATTTCATATTTTGAAGATCAACTGACAGCTATTGACGAAAGTTCTTTCCTGTCTTTTAGCCTCTGAGAGTAACACATAGTAACTGTCAACATTTCGATGATATCTTCTGCAGATCAACTGATCCTGAGACAGTCTGCAGTTAGAATCTTCTTCACAAATATGCGCAGTTAGAAATGTAAAGGAACACTGCTCAAGTCCTTACAACATTCTGTACAAACAGATCATAAACCAACACTTAAGAACTTATTTACAATATTGTAGCTAGTCACGTTGGCTTAATAATACACAGGTTAATCTGAAATTATGTACAAAAACTCAACCAGACATGTTAGAACAAATGACAGACCCCCAGATTCATGAAGCTCGGCGCAAGGCCGGTGTAAGGCCTGCGCCGGCCGTGCGGCATATAAATGGTGTAGTAGTGTCATATGCATATTAATGAAGGTGCGCCACTACCACATCCACATGCATAGGACATGTGCGCGAGTGCATGGAGCGTTACTAAGCTGCACCCGGAGGCGTGTCAATGTTGGCTGGCGATGAGCAACCTAAACTGCTGAATATTATAGCCTGCCTGCAATAGTAATCGCACCTATCCGTGTCCGTGGATAATGAAACGTATGCAAAGCATGCAAGACAGTTCCCGGCCACACAAAATGGAGAACCAAACAGAAATGAACGCAACATAATATAAGTTTCCGTCCATGGAACAAATGATATTTAAAATCGTGTGTCCATAATGTACTGCACTGTCAGAAGTTATACCTAGTGGAAGTGAAGCGCATCATGTCAGCGCGCCGCCAATACACACGTCTAGCCCCATGGGTATGGTCACCAGCAGTCCCACAGTGGTAGTGATAGTACACAGCAGGGCAGTTGTAGCTATATAACAACCGTAAAGAAACCTGACAGTCCAAATTGTATACCAAAAACACACAAACATATGTATATTAAAATGTGCTATACACATGAACAGGAACGTAACCGTCACATACACATAGGATGCTATATGCGGAACCGGGATATCCGAAAGTAGAACCCATGCATGCAAATGCAATATGCAACAACCCCAGTATAGCACATAACCCGCACCCATGTCCGAATGTCCACCAAATCCAGCTACCAGCCTTGTGCATCCGTACACCTGCACATAGCGAGTATTCCCCATATGTAGTAGGAAGTATCATCTTAGGCAGTGTCCGGATTGCAAATATGTATCCCACGATTGTAAACATCCCATCACAGGTACGTAAATCCAAATGCCCGCGCATTAATGTTACGGCAAAATGTGTGTACATCCCACATGGGATAAGTAACCAGTTGAAATCTCAGAGTTGTTTACATGCCACGGTGTCCATTACTGTACACATCTGGACAAAACATGTATGTGTAGTCACGGTACTGTTCAGTTTCTACACAGACATGCAATTCATACTACGCAGGATGGAACAGCTGTCCACCATGCAGGTCACCCCACTAGGGTTGCCACCTGTTCAGATGGCCAAGGTGGGACATCCCTTGTAGAAATGTGAGAATTTGTAGGATAAAACATACCCCCGGCCAGTGCAAAGGACAGAATTACACGTGTATGCCAAGATAAAAGCTTATGCCATAGCATTTGAGTAGCTTATGCTATCCCAAATAATAGTTTTGTGTACCAGATACAAAATACCTGTATCATGCAACTAGTACAGAAAATAAGAAATATATTATTGTCTTAAAATCACAGGACATTTGCCATGTCTTAGGTGTCGTCGCAGGACACAACTGTCCAAAGTGGGACCTCCCCCTCACAAAGAGGAACAAGTGGTAACCCTACACCCCACTGAATTATCGACAGTATATATTCAACTCAATCACATACCAACACCACCTCTCAACCTATGACAGCAACAAAACCTGGACAAAGCCTAAAAGGATGGGTGGACAAATAGGGACAGATGTAATTACTGCTCTCACAAGCTTCGAAAGTTCACTGAATAATAGTATGTACATAAGCAGGAAATGTTGTGAAGGATGTGGGGTAGTCCCCAGTATTACAGAGGTCCGTACATATATACTGTAACAAACCGTCACATATGTTGACTGTACTACTGCATACCCGTAGTTAATTCATAGTTACGTCATGTGCAAAATAATAACCCTCGTAAGAATGAATACAGGAAATAGTCAAATGTGAATGGGAACACCACTCACCATGGATTATGTATCGTAACCACCCCCACCCATTTTATGTATTGCCAACATCATAAGCTGCTGACAGGTGCCCAAACACCTGTGTCTGTAAACAGATTAAATGTTTAAAATGGACAATCCCTGTCCATGTGCTTTGTCTGACATTTGAACATGGTCAGGGCAGTTCCGTTCACCAGTCAGACAAGCCTAAACCCAGATCACCACATGAACACCCTGACAATTAAAGACCTGTATGTGTCAGGAATATAAGCCTTTGGGTTCTGAATATCCCTGCAGTGATGAAATATGCAGCTTGGGTCCAGAGCAGTAGGGAATAGGGAATGTGTAACATGTAGTACCGCATTTTTCCCAACAGGAGAATGGATGCCTGTGACGTTAGTGAAGCGGTGAGGCATGTTAATGTAGCTATGTACTATGGGTATGCATATAAATGAGTCAGAACACCAAACGTGTACTGGTTACAGCATCCGGCCAATGTGAATGCAGTCCCGGTTGAACAACGACTACAGCACATATAATCTGAAAGTGTAATGAATGCATCTGTGCTGTACAGACAGTTAAATATGTAAAGGTGAACGTGTGTTTCGCAAACGTCCGTTAACCGGATTACAGATAATTACTGGTACTGTCACAAGTAATAAAGCCCACGTAAGCACAAAGACTTAGTAAACATATGTAACCCACAATAAGGATATGTATGCGCGCCCGCGCGTAACACACAATAAGGAAATGCAAGTGCGCCTGTGCATGTGTGATCCACTCACAGCATAGTAAATGAATGCTGTTTCCCCCACGTTAGTTATACATGGCTCAAACCTGTTAACCTCATAAAGTATGAAACCGGACAAAGCCATGCAAACTACTGGTACAAATAGGGACAAACTCCAGATATGTGCCAGAACAAACATAGAAAGTGGATAGAATAACGGGTGTGTCAGTAGCATGGATTCTCTGAAGGGTATGCAGTCGTAACCTGAACTGCTTGCCAGAAATCCCCACCATAAGTCTCAAATGAAATGCCACTACATTGCCAGATAGACACAGGTTTATGTAAAACACAGCGAAGATAAAGGGGCAAGCAGCTGTACACTCTGCGGCAATCTGTATAGTGGAAAGGTATGGTATGGATATAGATATATGTGTATACACATAATCCACAAACGTAAACCAAAGCAAGTTATGAAATGAGGATCGTACATGTATATATGTATACACAACAGACTTATGTCCCGTAGATATGACATATGTACATAAATAAGCGACGTTATATCTAATATGGGTAGACAAACAGACATGCAGGAAAGGTGAATAAACCGCAGCATTCAAAAACATTGGCCAGAAAGTGACAGTCCAGCAAGTTCTACACTTTAAACATGCAGATAGGTGTCCATTACAGGACTCCATAAATTGAAATACGTAGTGTCAACGGACATTGACGCAAAAGAAGTGCCCACAGCAAAAACGAAATAGCTGTACATGCAACAGTATCAGGTGCAAGGGTGATGACACATGTGTCGATAGAATGTATGACGTACGAACTGATATCCGGAGAGTGGGGAGTGCATATAAGTGTCTCCACACTTCAGTAACGCACACATTAAACATGTGTAATGGGTACTGTGGAGGGTTGTCAGGTATGGGAATCATGGGTATGCAGAAATGGGCCTAGTTGTTGTTTGGCAGGGATTTCGTAGGCCCGCCCCATGGGAGTGATGTGGGTATAGCACACGCCTATATTCTCAATAATGGGGCAAACCATCCACTGGATATTGCAGAAACCATTTCGGCAATATGTAGGGCCCTATATCAGTGTCATGTAGGCGATTATCATGGATGGACATGCGTATGACCAAGATGGTCCCCATAACTGGCAAACTGTCAGAATAACACAGCTGCACTAAGGCATAGTACATGAAATACAAATAGGGACTATATTAGATATACCCCAGACAAAGTCAGAACGTTGTGAGAATACTGGCGTACCCATGAATACGGATGTTATGAGTGTTACTAATCATGTAATGGAAATGTCAGTCACTATTATCTACCACACAGTCCGTAATGCCTTGCCAGCAATTTACCAGAAAGGCACATCACTATGACAAATGTAACAAGGTCAAATGTCAGGGTGTTTACCCATAATGTGTACAGGTTAGGGGTATGAAGGTAACCTGTCCAAAATACATGTACAAAACTAGTGATACTAGGTGGACAGGTGAGAAGAAAGACATCAGGACAAATGAGAGAACATGTACAAGTCACATGCATGTACACCGACAAATGTGAATGACAACGTATGCCCTGTGAATGTCAATGTGGAAGGTTAATAGACACAAACGTAATGTGTCCCTCAGGGTGTCATGCAGTGTCACCATAACAATGTCCAGTCCTCCAGACACATATGTGAGCTCTGCCACTGACGGAAAGTGCAAATACCGGCGCACACATACGGTACATGATAGACCAATTAGTGTGGATAAGCAGCTGTTGGCCTGTGTGAGGAATACAACTGTCTGGGTGGGTGTGTCCTGCAATATAAATGTAATGGCATGTGGCCTGTGATGCCGCCATACAGTGTGTGCATTGGTGTCAGAAAGTTGATATTTTGTCACAGACACATACTCTGCAACTATACAGATTTACGATGAATGTGCAGAGTTCTGCCTCATATGTTTGGTGTGTTCCACGTAACAGTAACATTCTGGTACTTCCATGATAACTGAAAACATGAAATAATGACAAACATGTGCATAAGACACCAAATCCGACAGAAAAGCCATACTAATGCAAAACCTATTATTGTGTCAACTATTTACGTTTGTAAGAGCAACATGTCAATACTACCCCTATGTGTCCCACTATCAGATAAGGCCTTGTCCAGCAACTTGCTCTAGGAGGTGGAGTGGTATGAACAGAAACAGATACATGTGTGAGGAAACAGCATTATCGACTGCAAGATAACGCAGAAGGTATGAAATGCGCTGCAGTAGGATGTGCAGTACTGTCCGCAGGTATGTGTTGACATGTCAAATGACACAGCAGTCTACGTGAAGAACCTTTAGGGCTGTCACCTTTACAAATGATGATACTGGGACATACCCACAGCCATGCACACAGCACAAATAGACATACACACATCAAAACTAGGCCATGATACATGAAGCCTCCGGTGTGTATGAGTACAGTGAGAGTACAGCAAGGATAGATGTCTGCCAAGATATACAGCAAACGCCTGTAAGGGCATGTAACACCGCCCGTAACACGGACGTTGCATGGACAATGTTGGGAGTTGCAACATACCCCATTGGTATGTGAAAGCTATGCAAATATGCGATACATGAAACAGTCAGCTGTCGATGCAAGAGCAGGGATATGGGCAGAAAATAGATTTTATATATATATATATATATATATATATATATATATATATATAGAGAGAGAGAGAGAGAGAGAGAGAGAGAGATACAGACATACACACACACACATGTGGCAGGGCTGGTAATTGAACCTACACATGCCTACCCTACCACACTACAGCATGAAGCATTTACAGAACACACTACCGAGACTACTAAACACAGCAGACACACAGGCATTCTACTAGGTGCGTGTCAACATCCGCAAAGACAAAGACGGCAGCAGGATACATCTGTGTTGCGAAGCATCTAAAAGCATAACCTGAGTCCCCAGGTGGACGGGAGCATGCACACACACACACACACACACACAAACATCTGGCAGGCCTGGGAATTGAACCTACACCTAACTATCCTATCACACTACAGCATGACGCATTTACAGAACATGCTACCGAGACTACTGCACACAGCACTCCCAGAGGCATACTTCTAGGTGGGTGACATCATCCGCAAATGCAAAGATGCCGATAGGGAATGTATGTGTTGTGAGGCATCTAAAAGCATTACTGTGTCCCCCGGCAGCTGGAAACACACGCACACACACACACACACACACACACACACACACACACTTGGAAGGGACGGGAGTTGAACACACACCTACCTACTTTAACACACTACAGCATTACGCATTTACAGAATGCACTACCAAGATTACTGAACACAGCACTCTCAGAGGCATACTTCTAGGTGGGTGACATCATCCGCAAAGGCAAAGACGCCGATAGGGAATGTATGTGTTGTGAGGCATCTAAAAGCATTACTGTGTCCCCAGGCAGCTGGAAGCACACACACACACTTGGAAGGGCCGGGAGTTGAACACACACCTACCTACTCTAACACACTACAGCATTATGCATTTACAGAACACGCTACCGAGATTACTGAACACAGCACTCTCAGAGGCATACTTCTAGGTGGGTGACATCATCCGCAAAGGCAAAGACACCAATAGGGAATGTATGTGTTGTGAGGCATCTAAAAGCATTACTGTGTCCCCTGGCAGCTGGAAACACATGCACACACACACTTGGAAGGGCCAGGAGTTGAACACACACCTACCTACTCTAACACACTACAGCATTACGCATTTACAGAACGCACTACCGAGATTACTGAACACCGCACTCTCAGAGGCATACTTCTAGGTGGGTGACATCATCCGCAAAGGCAAAGACGCCGATAGGGAATGTATGTGTTGTGAGGCATCTAAAAGCATTACTGTGTCCCCAGGCAGCTGGAAACACACACACACACACACACACACACACACACACACACACACACACACACACACACACACACACACACACTCACACACACACCTGGAAGGGCCGGGAGTTGAACATACACCTACCTATTCTAACACACTACAGCATTACGCATTTACAGAACACGCTACCAGGATTACTGAACACAGCACTCCCAGAGGCATACTTCTAGGTGGGTGGCATCATCCGCAAAGGCAAAGATGCAGATAGGGAATGTTTAGAGAGTGAGCGGTCTGAAAGCATATTACCATCCCAAGGTAGCTGTACACAAACACGCCAGTGCTGTCAATGGGCCAACTAAATATCTATGGAGCACAACAACACTGAATAGATATGGGATGCACCACAGACAGTACACCCTTCGAGAGAGCAACAAGTGTGTTCAATGTAGGCATCCATCGTGACATTGAAATTGGACATCTGGTGCCTGGATGACCACCATGGCTATACAGGATGTCAATGGCCATGCCCACACGCTTAGTATCACACGTCTGTTTGGAATGTACTGTGTGTCCATCTACACAATGGCATACTGGGCATGCTCACACACCTAGCTGTTGCAAAGGGCCATCTTGCATGCACACAGAGTCTAATCACGGAGGGGCGCAGTGTGGAATGTACTGTGTGTCCATCTACACAACGGCGTACTGGGCATGCTCACACACTTAGCTGTTGCAAAGGGCCATCTTGCATGCACACGGAGTCTAATCACGGAGGGGCGCAGTGTGGAATGTACTGTGTGTCCATCTACACAACAGCGTACTGGGCATGCTCACACACTTAGCAGTTGCAAAGGGCAATCTTGCATGCAGATGGAGTGTACACACAGAAGGGCACAGTAAGGTATAACTGCCCTCACGCACAGGGCGGTCACACATGCAGTGACCTGTACACACACAGCTGCCATCACAGCTGTCACAGGTGCAGGTCACAGACGTACATACTGCAGTGTACACTGTAGCTGTCAAGTCAGCACCATGTCATTGGTGCAGCACTACACAGCCTTACGGTCCCACAACATCATGTGACACATGACCACTGGGCTGTACAGCGGTGTACACCAGCTGTGCAGAGTACACACGTACCAACAGGGATCCAACAGGTGTTATGCATTGCAATGATACCAGTATACATGAACAGGTTGGCTCAAGACATACCATGGCCCTTACACAGCTGTGACACCTGACTGTTGCTGTACACCAATGAACACATGTCTGGGTATGTCATACATGTGATTGTGTGGATGTGTGCATGGACTGCACACACCACGCATACATACATGGCCTTTGATGTACCTCGTGCATAACACTGGCCTAATCAATGCTACACATGCGAATTGAAGGTGGGCCCAGTCTATGTCACATACACAACTCAGTATTCACACGCAACCACTGCAACATACACATCCCTCACTATGCATACACAGGTATTACATACACCTCTCACTATGCTGTTCACCCTGTGCATCAGAATATTTGTGCATAACCCTGCACCGATGGTGTGGATGACAGGGATGCGGCACAGGCTTCATCATATGCATAGGGTGATATGTTTGCCAGAGGCATAGGCTGCACACAACCACTGCAACATACACATCCCTCACTATGCATACACAGGTATTACATACACCTCTCACTATGCTGTTCACCCTGTGCATCAGTATATTTGTGCATAACCCTGCACCGATGGTGTGGATGACAGGGATGCAGCACAGGCTTCATCATATGCACAGGGTGATATGTTTGCCAGGGGCATAGGCTGCACCAATGGATAACATCATGTGTGTGTGTGTAAGGGCCGGTAAGTTGACTGGACATATCTGTGCAGAATGCATGTGGATGTTGTGGAGCCCTACTGTTGTGTTTGATGTGTGCGTGTATGTGTGTACACAGTTCTGCCATTTGTGATGCCTACACGGGGTATAATTGACAGCCCCAGATTATACAGTGCAGGTTGTACAGCTCACTGTGTCTGTCCACGGCCATGTGACCTGTGCCTGCCTGGGGTTGCACGGGCACTACCAGGTGGAGGTACAGAGTGGCTACTGTTCGACAACACATGTCCGCTGGAAACGTGTCCCTGCTGAGACGGTCCAGGGCCATGTCCACGTGGCCTGCTGTGTTCTGGTGTTGACAGCGCAGCAGCAGCTGCACTGCTACTGCTACCGGCACTATGGGAGTGGGCATGTGAGGTGGCACGGTCACGTCGACCTACACTAGGTGGTGTTGCTGGCCTACGTCCACGTGGCCTATGCCTCACTCCTACCAGGTGCTCCAGCACAGATAGCTCCCGCTCGCGGATTGCCATGCCTCGGTCAAGGATTCCGACCATTTCACCTAGTCGCCTATCCAGAACATTAGCAATCTGCTGTTGAGCATTTGCCAATGCCTGGATGTTGTCATTTAGGGTATGGATAGCAGCCCTCTGCAGCCTCTGCCCTTCTCTGTTCTGCCATTCAGCACATGCCTGTGCCGCCATTACAGTCTGGAACATGCGTCTGGTGATACCAGCTGCTGCACTCTGTCCTGCAGGTGCATGTCTGGCAGAGGTCCTCCTATGAGCAGCACCGGCCACATGCCTGTGTGGCACATCTGCAGTCATTACACTGACACCATGGTGTGTAGACACACCTTCTGTAGCCACCACACGTTCCTGTTCCACGCCAACAGACGCTGACTGTCCTTCCTCTATGGCCACCGGTGATGTGGTATGTGTTGGCAGCAGAACTGTGTGTGGGGAAGAGGGGGACATAGCTGGGATGGTAACCATTGGCACAGATTCATCCCCTGACAACCCTGCCTGTACCTCATGCCTATGTTCATCACTGCTAGTATCTGTGGGGACACTAACATCAGATGGACCGCAGGAGGGTAACACACCTACATCACCTGTGAATGCAAAGAAATACTGTAAAGTACAATAGACACACACACACACACACACACACACACACACACACACACACACACACACACACACAGACACACACACAGACACACACACAGACACACACACACAGACACACACAGACACACACACACACACACAGACACACACAGACACACACACAGACACACACACAGACACACACACACACACACACACACACACACACACACACACACACACACACACACACACACACACACACACACACACACACACACACACACACACACACACACACACACACACACACACACACACACAGACACACCATGCATATGATTTGTCAGATGGCATGCAGCATGCCTGCGATAGAGCAGAGGGCATGCAGCTCAGACATTAATAGTGTTAGTAAGCATACCTCCCTGGGGTGCACACTACAGCAAGCAGGTGTCATATCAGTAGCCATGCAGTTCACACAATCATGGTAGTATGCATGCATCTCCGTGATACACCATGTGGGCCAGAACAGGATAACAGTACACATGTCTGACGTGACCTTGACATGTAATTTGCTGACATGTGCATTAACATGCATGCATGTTTGACACAATGGTGTCCTGACACATGTACAGCATCATAATGGGCTTCAAATTGCAGTGTTGTGTGTATTCCCTACAGATAGAATGCATGTTTAGCAAATGTGCATGAGCACGGGAGGGTAGTGTGAGCCGTCTACATTGCTATACAGTGTGAAGCACAGACACTGTGCCATTGCATGGCAACATGTTTAGCAAATGTGCATGAGCATGGGAGGGTAGTTTGAGCCGTCTGCATTGCTATACAGTGTGAAATACAGACACTGTGCCATTGCATGGCAACATGAGGCATGTATGTTGCTGTAGAATGCATAATATGTACACATTGCATAGCCATAACTGCAACACAGTCGTGATGTTCGACAGATCATATATGGTAGACTTCAGTGACACCTCCAGTAGCTGTGCACAGGCTTTTAGGTTGTCCACTGTACCACATCAACTGTATAATTGGTCAACTAAGGCTATATTTGGACCATGTGTGGACAATGTGCAACAGGGTGTTTACACATCCCATGTACTGTGTGGCTACATGTCTCTGGCCATCCCCCATGGCCATGTGTGCACATGTGGTGGCCAATTGTGTGTGATGGGCATCTTCTCCACATGTCTGTGTGGTCCCATATGGCATACACCCATACATGTCAGATATGTCACATTCCACAGGTCTATGCAGACAACGGGTTGTATGTTTGGTATGTGGGGTATAGGTCATGGGATAGTGTGACAATATTGCAGACAGAACACTACATGTCTGGGACATGTCAGGTGGCACATCACAATGTGTGCACCTGATGCAGGGGCATATGACACAATGGTGACACTTGTGGGCTGCCCATATCACAGCTCACTGTGTGGTACTGTGTGCGTACCACACATGTTGTTCCAATGCATACTACATATGCCTCCATTGTAGAAGACCTCCACCGTTGTATGCACAGCTGACCACACATATCGCAATGACAAGTACTGTGGTTTCAAGTCTGTGTATCATTACATTTGCATATATTGCACATGGGTGGCGTGTGTGAATGCATGGTGGTGCGACCTGCATATCGTGACTGGAACAAACATCAGGTGTGCAAGTATTAACTGGCCACATGGCAAATAGATCTACACTGTAACATGCCTGATACTGATGACAGTCTCACCTGCAATGGACCCATGTCTGTGCAGCATGCCAGAGGTACCTGTATAGGGGTGACACACCAGTATGAACATTATCCATGACTGTATGACAGCCACAGGTTGCACTGTGCATGTGCACACATTCACCTGTGTAATAGCATATAGTATGCACATGTGTGCATACACAACGTAGCATCCTGTACTATGCAGCATGTGTGTCCACATACCTGGCATATGTTGTTACTTTACATCATGCACAGTGACACATGCAACTACATGGGATATAATAGCCATATGTGCATTACTGACTTACCAGGCAAATCCAGGCTCATTGGTTGGGAGACACCCACCTCCACGATGGCAGCTAGTGTTTCTGGATGCTGTTCCCTGGGTGTCCCCAGACTGGACAGTAGCTCCTCGGTGTGTGTGAGTGGGGGCTGGGTTGGTAGCCCACCACCTGTTCCACCTTGTTCCCTGGCGATTGCAGTGGCATGCTGTTTTGCATGTCGTATCAGGTCCATGCAGTGTCTGCGCACCTGCTGGTAGGTGCGGTTATGGCCACCCACATCGTTCACCCTCCTGCGTAGATCCTGCCACAGGTCATCCCACTGCTGGGCATGCTGTGGCACATGGCTGAACAACAAGTCATAGCTGTCATGGAGCTGTGGGATGAGGACATCATCCTCCTGGCGGGTGTATGCTGGGAGGTGTGTACGGGGCATTATCTGTAAAACATAATGATGGTGACAGGTCACAGTTTCAGAGATGTACAGAGATACTGCTGCACATACATTTCTATGACATCTACTGCATCTGCACAGTTATCTTTGCAAAGCACCATGACACTGACATGACTGACGTGTTTGTGTCACACATGTCACACCCATTATGCATTGGATATCATCACCATATATGTGTGTCACCTCATTACAGTGTTCATACTCCATGTAAATGCTGTCTTGCTGTGGGCATGTCTATTTGCCTACACTTGCGTTCTTACCTATCTGCACATGCCTCGATGTGTCCACGGTACTACTGTTGACCTGGATGCTGTGTATATGTCATATATCAACACAGACACAGCCGGAATGGACTTGAGCAGTGACAATGCACACATATGCATGGACACCTGTACATGCATGCGTTTTGCCATATACATCTACACAGCACTGTACAACTGTTCAACATCCTGACAAGGATCGCCTGTATTACGCATGTGATAGACATGGGACAATGGACAGTCAGATGACATTCGCAGGGATGGTCATCAACCATAGCATGTGCGGGCACGGTTTCCACACTGTTACAGACAGCCATTGTGCCACCGCAAGCTGTATCAGTGCCACATTACTGATCCAGTCAGTTGATAGTACATCTACCATGCGGCCATTACACCATGTATGACTGGGATGACATCTGCAGCTTTGATGGACAGGGTTGCATGGTATGGCGGGAGTATGTCACATATATGGCACAGGGATCTATCCAGCCTGTGGCGATCCTAGTATTAGGACGATGGCTGTCCATGACATATGTCATATAGATCAGGATATGGACATGTCGCATGTCCATCATCATGGTGTAGCAAATGTCCTTCTGCAAGGTAGATGGCATGCTGCATAGTGGACGTGTGGATTGTGAAGGCTGTTATCGCACATCCATGCATAGCCATTACCCCTTACAGGTGGTATGTGATCCAATATTGGTCACCACAGTGCTGTATAGGCCTGGCCAGTGATCTCCGTGCTCATGGATGGCACCCTGACATGACATGGGTACCTCAGATGACTACCTAAGGGGCCTGGAGACGTCACCATGTCGGGGGTGCACTGCACAGCACCATCCCTTACACAGTGTCCATAATGTTGACCACAGCCTAGGTAGCAGTTTATGGGTACAGGGATGTTCACCTAGTGGTGACACTGCTGGTATCATCCATCAGACTGTGCACATATGTCACACACCTCACACACATAGCCCATTCTGTATGTTGTTCACAACACTGACACAGCTAAACTGATAGGTCATGGCCATTCACAGCCTTACATACACAGATGCCTAACATTTTTCTGTGTGGTATGGGCTACAATGAGGGTGAGGTACAACACATTAACCCTGTTCTACTGTATCTGGCACAGATGTGCTGTGCACATGTCACTCTTGCACCTTTTGTAGTTGTGGGTCTGTCAACAGGCCACTGGTGGAACACACCTGTGACATGCAAAGGTATTTGTAATCAAATATCCATGTTATCTTGTACATCTGTACTGCTAACATCTACAGTGCTAATGGTTCATGGACATGCACACCATACTCAGCAGGGTTATAGTGCGGTGCCACCCTAAATAACTGTCATCACCTCTTGTGGGTTGATATTATCCAACACCCTATCTGTATTGTATGGTCATGCTAGGCACTTGTTCAGAACATGTGAGCATGTCATGAGCTACTGATTACTATAGCGCCCATTCCACACCATTTCCCACAGGTACACTGGCTGTCCTACACTTCCCAGGTTGCTTAAGGTGCGACAGCTGTTGTACACAAATAACGCACATATCCTGTGGGACATGGTTGTATATGCAGGCATGTCCAACTGTCACATACCAGTGCTACTGCCTGTCTATATGAGGGATATGTCATACATGTGGCAATAGAGCAATTGTCTCATGTACACATTCAATGCTCACTTCCCAACATACGGCACTACAACCTGTGGGGGATACACGTCTGCAGCCGTGCTGGGCCCATAGCTCTCAGGTGTACCTCATTACGGGGAACGTACCTCATTTGGGGTTCTAAAAGGTGCATGTTCCTCAAGGTTCCACATTGGAAGGGTCTGTCACACATTCATTGTTGTACATAGTTTACCTGCTAGCCATGGATAGATAGATGAGAATCATATTAATTCATTGGAATATCTGTTTTATATGTAAGACCAGCCTATTTTAGCCATCATATGCCCCTCCTAGTTGACGCTGTTAGTAAGCCAGTTGTAAGTATTCCACGTTTCACCCATTTGTCACACTGTATGAGGGCTAATGTTCCTCATTTTGGGGACCGGAGGCTGACAGCTATGGCTGGGGGTAATGCTGTCGCCAACCTGACTGCACCTGACAGTCATTTGGGGATGTGTAACATTCGCAACACACCCCACCCATCACATAGTCTCACATAATCTACACCACTGGCCACTCCTACGAGGACAACCTATGCAGTACGTCTCCATACTCACTGTAGGCACCAGAGGTAGCCCCCATCATGGAAGGCAACATCACCAGCTTATAGCCCACAGACTCATGTGTGCCCACCACATACAGCCAATAGTGTGTTATAACATTCACAACACACCAGTCATAACTGACTCTGTAGAGTGTCACACTGCAGTTCCACATAGCAGGCTACACAAGGTGTTAGTCGCTTACATCTTGCTGTCAGGTAACTGCTTCTGCAACATAACCTATGCACCCATGCCACACCTCACCAGGTACGATATGTCTGTCATTCACCATGTTAGTGTGACTGCCCTGTGATGCAACTTCACAGACTACGTGTGCAGCGACATGCAATAGCTCACCAGTCTTATAGCCCTGAGGGTGTGGGCCTAGCCCTGGGGAGCATTTTGCATTCATCCGGACACGATACCACTGTACAGTGACCGACTGTGTCACTGCAACAGTTACCTATGCTCCTATTGTCATTCCACAGGCATGTGGTATCTGTCCGCTATGACTGTCCTGGTCAAACACAATGCTGTGGCACAGATGACTTGCACCTGTCGGCCCTGGGAGTACAGCTCACATGCTAGGCTCTTGCTGCTTCTATACTGCCTGTCCTGCACAGTTTCCAATAACTGTCACCGGCAGGGCGGTAACTGGCGTGCGCGACATGGGGTCATGTGACACATTGCTTGCATCTTCCCCTGTGACGCACGCAGGCAAGGCACACCTTATAATGCACCACTTCAACATCTCTGCAGTGACTGGGACCTGCCTGTAGGCTCTGCAGAGCACACCTGCAATGACAGGTTATAGACGGACCATACCTTCCAGGCACATACCTGGACCGGCACACCCACAGCTGAGGGGTTCCCATATCCCACTATGTTTTGCACACATCCTGGCAAGTTGCTTAGCACAATGCATCACAGGTGCTCCACGTGCAACTAACTATGTCTGGGACCGCTATACACATTGTAATAAGCGACAGAGTCAGCATCATACCCCACGGGTAACATACCTTCTATGGTGGTATAGTGGACAGTGGGCCTCAGCTACTACTGATGTGTGACTGACACTACCCCACACTTCACTGGGATAGCCACTCATGTACCGACACATCCATGAATCATACCCTCCACTCTGCTGGATCAACACATACACACCACCTCCAAGACCTACATTACCCTTGGCATGAACACTACCACCATGTGACTGGTGTTACACACCTGGGGTTATCCCCTCATTGGTGGATTCCGAACATATGCTAATCTACCATGTTAGCCACATCCCGGAAACACACCCATCACAGCATACACAGTACATGTGTACTACTACACCTACTATAGACGTCTGCTGACAGCGGTTATTAACATCATGACACCCGTGCAGATAGACAATGCACATACAAATGCTGACACATACCCCAGTGCACTTAATTAGCATGTACACAACTGCATGGATCATGCTATTCCACACAGAGCCATGATGGTACACACCAGATAACAGATGCCACTCTGGTGGTCATGTTCCATGGACATATGATGTACAACAACAGGTGTAGGCTGTTGCACAGTGGTGTACATTCCCATGTGTGGGGTGGCTCACTGGTCAGCCGTGGTGGGGCCACAGGGTCCCTCATCACATACTCCAAGACTAGCTACGTAAACATGACTGCCACACATTCCGGGTGTACCACCAGGCATTATGGTGGTATGTCAGTATTCGATGGCAACACCCACATCTGCTGTCACATACAACAGTCACTCAGGAACATTGCAGACCCAGGTATTGTTGGCAACATGCTGGAGGATGGATTCAATGCTGACAGTACACCCTCTCACTCACTACAGGGCCGCAATCCATACATGAACATTGTGGTGTCCCTGTGGTCACACCTACACAGTACTGACCTACACTCTATGTGTCCTGGGACACTGGCCCCATGTCACCTTCCAACGTCCCAGGCTGTGATGTCCACCAACCTCCGAATTACATGTCTCACCACTAGGCCACCATATTCAGTAATAGCCTTGTTTCAGACATTGTAGACCCTGAATGGCACACAGCAGCATTAATCACACTACACACAGGTGGCACCGCATTGCACGAGAGGGACTATAGTCCTACACACCTGACTGGACTGTTCTGTGTGTCTATGGGGCACATCATCAAGGACGTCATTCTCAGAGGCATTGTTGGTCTCCTGTCCTCTGCTGCCACCCAGGTTGGGCTTGTTAAGGCCAGAGCATGGCCCCTACACATGGTGGACTCCTTTCATACAGTTACCAGGGCAGTTGCTGATGGTACGGGAGTCCACACATCCTACATTGTCCTCTCATTGCCTTTTAGCACCATTCCCCATTCTGGTATTGACAACATACACATCCACCTGTACATCATACCCTGTGTCTCAGGATGTTATGCTATGTGGCTCATGGACAGGACACACAGTGAGGCCAGCATACCATAGTACCTACTACATGTCAGGTACTTTGGCATACCACGGTCCTCAGTCATAGGGCCCCTCATGTTAAGTGTATGCCTCCCTGCGGAACAGGCTGGCACAGGGGACTTTTCCTGCCTAGCTTTAGAACCCCTACATACCAAGCACCACGATTGCTCCACCAGCTGATACTGACTCCAACCATATGGATGTTGCTGTGACAGATACCTAATATGACTATCATGGCATCAAGCTGCATGACACAAGGTGCATGCACATCACCTTTGCATTACACCATTCACCCACTGACTATCACATGGATGGTGGTCCCCTACATACATATCACATTGTACATGTTTGCAGTACACACATATGTCGCACCCACTCCTGTGGTTACTGTATTGCCACTGTGGTGTGGATATCCTCCTACGTGGCCACACCTATCTGTACTGGGTGTGTAACTGGTACATAGGCACCCATTGTACCTCTGAACTCAAGACATCTACACACATTCAAGGGTACACCACCCCATTTAGGGTGTACCTTACACAACAGCTACAGCTTTACATGCCACAACATTAACACGCTATGACATTTACCGAGCTCCGACAGTTTCTATATGCGGCTGCACTATGGACACCACATCTGTACACATTTGCATACTACATACTCAGGGGTGACCTCTGCTGATCAGACAGGGCCCATGTCCACAACATTATTGATGGATATACTCCTCATACACAACATAAGCAGAGGCCACTGTGAGCAACATGCTCATGGATATGTGCACACACGCCACAATGAGTGGGATGTGCTTCTGGGTTACATTCCCAAACCGGACACTCACCATGCTGTGGAACATAAGTCCTCTGTACATCACGCAGGGACACTCAGTAGCACTGTTCATGTGATACCTCCCTTGGTGGTTGGGAGACACATGTAGGCCTGGGATCACTGCAGTGGCTGTACTGTGCAGTGGTGCAGGTGACACCTGGCTCTGCTCTTCACAGGGCACTACCCTGGAGAGGTGCCACTAGTGTGAACACTGTTGTGCTTACACATGGACTTGACATACTGCATAGTACCCCACTATGCACCTGTGCAGCTATTACTTGTCCTTTGTGCATGGTTACTTGGTAGCCCTTCCATTTAGATTAGCTATCATGCTATTACTATGTCCCATACCTACAGGCCATATGTATCCTGTTATTGTACATACTAATAGACGATACCTGTGGTATGCATGATATGCCTGTTATGCTGTGTTGAATATCTGTCATATCTACCTATAATACTATACATTACACATATTTCACATAGTATCCCATAATGCAAAGCATACTTGCTCAGCGGGACCACCTTACATATGTCATTAATGTTATTTGCCCATACACATGTGTGCTGTGACAGTAGATCAACATATACTATCCCCTGCTATGGCACGTCCTTGTTGGACATACCCTGCCACTGATGGCGAGTTGTATGGCATTGTTCTGTTTAATGGTCTCATGTAGCATCCCTTCTGGTGTGTCTGTGCTATGTACCTTGTGTCCCACTGCTGGACGCACAGATTCTACAAGTGTTAGTATGCTCAGCAAGACATCACTACATAAACACCTTTCCCCACTTTATGCATTGCGGACATGTTTAATTAATGCAAACCAGGCTATACATACAGTAAAACTAATTAATACAGATCATGCTATAAATAACCTTACATATCGGGTGTTCTACATACCTTGTCGTCGTTACGGCGTTTCGTTTCTATCTCTCTCTCTCACAGTGTTTCAACTGTTTTTCGGTATAAGCATACGGTTTGAATGTCTGGCAAGTCATCCTTATATACGTCGATACCTGAAACGTGGATTCTTCCCGCCAATTGGTGTTCCTGAGTGACTAATTACTTGCATATCAGCTGTGCAGCTACTCCATTCGCCAATTATGCAGTGACAGTGGGGTATAATTGGATTCTCCACTTGGGCATTGCCTTTTTGCCCTACCTTCGGGGAGATGGTCTGTATTGTGTTTTGTTATGAGTAACTGCAACTGCTATGCATGGAGACAAGTATAGTTTGGATTCATGTCCCCCGTGGATTGTGTGTGACAGGTAGAGTATTTGGTTCAACATGTGGGTGTACCTGTCATCCCGACATCTGATAACGGAGTATTGCAATCAATACCTGTAACATGGCTGTTTGTTCCATTATACAACGCCTGCAATTTTGCATGTCACCTTTAATTGTGTCTCTCACATGGTATGTTGAGGGTTCTGCAGATGTAATTGACTGACTGAATGTTTGTGCTGCTATTACAGTTTGTATTGCTTTAGTTTCTAGTGTGGGGGATGTCGGTGGTTGTACATAACATATACGGTTTGTGGGCCTTGCATTTCTACATAATCCGTATATATGTGTGTGGGCTCCGTCCTTGATTAGAGAGCTAACAGTTAGTAGACTTATGTTACGGGACTGTACATTGGGCCATTGTTAATTGGTTTCTATATCGTCTGCAGGTGAGCTTGCTACTTGTATACCTCCGTAATTGCAGCGATATATCAGGGGATATGTGTAGCTGACAGCTATCCCTTGTATTTCTGTCCCAGATATTTGCAGTCATTGTGGTTGTGTTGTTAAAAGAGCCTGTTTGCCATGGGTTGCCACCTTATCATATGGTCATTGTTGGACACTTGTGGGACACAAAGCGGTGTTTACAGGCCAACACGTAGCCACGGTCAGTACACAGGTAGCACATACTTGTATCCTCACTGCATACCTATTGTTGTGTGACTTTGGATACTTACCATATTGCATGTAACATTTAAGTTTCTTACATACAGGAATAACTATTAAATACGACTGTTACATTATATATGGGACATATTTATATCCTACCATCTCGGACATTTGCCCTTTGTACTGTTTTATGTCAGGACACACCTGCCCAGGGTGGGGATGTCCCTCCTACTGTGGTACAGGTAGTAACCGTATGCCTACGGCTAGCTATACCCACACCTACCATACTGGTCTGCCTCTGACTTGGCACCAACATACACATGTTGCGGACACACACGCACATTACAGTCACACAGAAATGCACACGGCACCCTCGATGCACACTTACACAGACTACGGCACTCACAGACACAGTTGAACACAGTACCTACATGGACCGCAACACCGTCAGCGGTTACTAACCGTCCCTTCATATCATCATACTATTAGTCGCGGATGTACTGTTCCAGTACTGTGTTCTATCGGTCTTTCAGCCTCGTGGTTACGCATGTCGGTATGTTACACATTCCATGGTTGGCGGTATCCTATTTATTTGTACATCCATGATATTATGAATATCGTTGGACTATCTATCATATTTGCAGATATCGCTGAATCCATCTATATCACCATATATCCCTCTATTGCCCTTTCTATCTGTATTATATATATATGCATATGTGTACATATATATATATCTATATATATATCTATATATATATATCTATATCTGGCGGGGAACGTGACAGGCACACAGCACCACCATATGCTGTAAGACTCATGTACTGTTCAGGTGTTGGCATTCCGTGTTGCACTGGCTGTTGTGTTTACAATGTTTGAGGGCAGCCTATGTAGGAGTCACACATTGGGCCACCTATACATTACAATTTACAGGTGGTCATGTTTGTGTGCCATCCATTTTACTGTGTGTGCAGGTGGAGAGGTGTCAGTCCATAGGGGTCTACACGGTCAGAGTATGTGCTATATGTTCCCTCTTTGCCAAGGCGTAGGCATATTGGGCATGCCTCCATCTGCCTACTGGGGCTGGCACAGTGTGTTCATGGTCTGAATCCCTCTGTGCCTGTACTGGCCTTGGCAATTGCGGTGGGCTATGAGGGCCTTCACCATTTTGTCCCTGCTGCAGCTGCTTCTGCAGGATCATATTATGTAGCATGGCACATACTATGATGATGTGGGCACACGTGCCTGGAGAGTACTGCAAGGCTCCACCAGATGTATCCAAGCACCGGAACCGTGATTTCAGCATCCCGAACACACACTCTGTGATGATTCTGGTTTGTGCGTGTGCCTCATTATGGCATTCTTGCATGGGTGTGTGTGCATTTCTGATGTGAGTCATCATCCATGGCTCCAGTGCATAGCCAGCATCCCCCACGAGATGGCCATGTGGGATGTCCCCCCTGACAAATACCTGATACAGCTGTGAGGCATGCCAGATATGGGAGTCATGGTAGCTTCCAGGGCTGCCAGCACACACATCCATGATAATGCCCTGGGCATTGCGCACGACCTGGCAGTTGATGGAGTGGAATCCCTTGCGGTTTATGTAGCGCATACCCTGCTCACCGGGTGGTGACTTGATTTGTATATGCGTGCAGTCTATCGCACCCAGTACCTCTGGGTATTGTGCCACATGGTGGAAGTGACGCATATTGCTGGCCAACTCCTCCTGAGTTCTGGGGAAGTATATCTGCTCATTAGCATGTGGTAACATGGCATCCAGGAACTGGTGTAGTACCCTGGATGCTGATGCCTGTGAGATACCCATTATATCTCCAGTTGGCCTTTGAAAGGTACCTGTGGCCAGTATTCGCAAGCTTACACATACCTTCGTGTCCACTGGTATGGGTTCCCCTCTGTTGTTTCTGGTTCTCAGGCGTGGCCGGCACAGCTCCACTATTTGCTGTAAGATGTCCCTATCCAACCTGTAACGCTCTATCTCCAGGTCATGTAGCCCCTGGTAAGTTACCCTTGGTCTGAACAATCTCCTTCTCCTCCGAGGCCTGCGGTGGTTGTTGGCATCATCCTCCACAACACCGTCAGTCTTTAACACATGCTGATGAATCACAGCTATGGCAGCTCCCAACATGTACATTTTAAAAGTTCCCCATGTGTTTACACCTATGGTGCGGTGTTTGGGAATACACAGGTGTGTGTTGGGTGCTTACACACTTTATACTATTGTGCTGTGAACACCGATGATGTCATAGGGTGTGTATGTACGTTCGTAGCTACAGGTTAAGTTATGTGTTTTACTGCAGGAACTACTATTGTGGTGCCTTTGGTGTTGAATTACATTTGCCTGCCGTGGATTACCTCTTGACCTTCCCTTTACATTTCTGTGCGTTGCACCTACCATTTTCTGGCATGCATCCTGCAGCCTACTTTCATTTGTGCTTTCCTGGACCTGGCGTATCTTGCGTTATGTGTGCTACTTCTGGTCTGCTGTCGGTTTGCTTTGCTCTGTTGTGTCAGGTCTCCTATCTTTGCAATCCAATACCTCCCCTCCTTTCTTTGCATTCACATGCCTCCCCTATCCTGTTTTGCAGGTTTCTGCAAGCGGACTTGTCAGCTGCGTCGATTGGCCTTCGTGGGTTGATTGGTGTTGATTGCTCATTAGTACTCCAATTACCCTACTTCCGCATTTCCTTTTCTTCCCCTGACTTTCCTGTTTCTGCTATTGTTTGCGGTGCATGCGTCCGATTACTGGGTTTAAGGCACCTTTTCATCCTCGTACACATGCACTTTTGGCCACCATGTGTGCTCTCAGCTTAACGATTCCTCCCCACCCCTATCCTGCAGCTTTGCTTAGCAACGGACAGGTCAGATTTGCAATGCTCCAATGTGCTTAGTGCTACAGTGGCACACCCCTCTGCTGATGTCATGTATCTCCTCTGAGCCACTCCTCGGTGTTATACCACTGCGCCATATGGTACAACCTTCCTCCGGCGGGACATTTGCGATTCAGTATTATCTGCCTCATTTGCATGGCATTGACTACTAATTCATAGTTACCGCGCCGAACTCTATCGCAAGCCCTTAGCAACCCTTGCACCTTGGTTGTGGTGTTCCATGCCTACCATTGTGTGTTATGCTGTAAACCTGCTTTCTATTACGTTGCGATTTTATGACATTTTTATATTATTTCTTTATGTTACAGCTTCCGCACACATGCCCTGCGGTTCTGCTGTGCGTTACTGTGGACATGACATTAAATGTTGTTATTTACGTGTTATGCATCTTTTCTTATGCCATTGGCTGTGTATTTCGCCATTGGCATATGTTCACGTTGTGATACCTGGGTCTAGCCCTCTTCCATAGCTCCGATGTTATGTTTGGGAAAATGTAAACCATGTTTTTTGGTTTACATTTCCGTGGGCTTACGCTACGCCTGCACCACTTCATGAATCGCTAAATGCCTTCATTTGCATGGTGCAACACTGCACATGGGGTGATTTGCATACCTACGCCGGGGACTGCGCAGATCTGGCATATGCCGGTAGTGCACGTGGAATTGGATCAAACCTGAATCGCTCGGTGGCCATATTTGGCGTTATAACACCTACGCTATGCGTGCGCCTGGCGCAAGCTTCATGAATCCCGGGGAGTGTCTAATTTCTTCACACATGGTATGACCTGAGGATGTATATAATTTAGGAAAGAAGGTGAATACTTGTAATAGGTAGGAAGATGTATTTATGAAGCTTATAATTAAAGAAATGTATTCAGTTCATTTAGCTGTTTCCTTTTTTCCCTATGGTTGTATAAAGATGAATAATAAAAGGCAAGTGATATTATTCTGTGTGGTAGTTCTCAGATATATTGTTAAATGCATAAATGTGTTGGTATTATTTTAAATGGATGGATCTGCATTACAAGATGGAAAAGATTACATTTAGGGACATGGATTCAGATTCAGAAAACTTTTGTTGCATTGTGATAAGCAAATTTATATGATGAGCAGTCACACTTAGGGTGTGTATAATTCAGAAAAACAAGCTCCACAATATGGCTAGCCCAAACAGCAATGTCAGATACAGTATATGATAATGGCTGTATAATGACATTGTAGTGTGCAATATTATGAAAATTAGTGTTTCTGTGTATGCCAATAAAGTAAAACAAGATGACTGAGTGATTCAAAAACATACAAATGCTACTCAACAAAGCCGTGCTTGCTGAATATTTGAATGTGACCAAATGCTTGTCTCTGAACTGAGGGAATCTGTAAGTAATGTTAGGGATCATTGCTAAGTTATTAGAACCTATGAACCTAAGGGCTTTTCATCCAGAAAAAAGGAGGTCATTGTCCCTCTGTACACATCCCTCATTAGACCCATTATAGAGTACAACGCCCCGTTTGGTATGTACCTCACAAGACATCTGCAGCAGCTGGAAAGGCCACATAAATACCTCACTAAAAGAATCACAGGCCTAAAGCAGATGCCCTATACTGACCATCTAAAAAAACTCCAGCTATACTCTGTGGCATATCATCTACTCAGAGGTGATCTCTGCTTAACATACAAGGCCATGTCAAACCCTGAGCTGTTGGACATGCTCCACTTAAAGAAATCCCAATCTCTCAGAGCCACACACTTCAGGGATCTAAACCTTGTCATCACAATGAACAAAACATGCCAGAGGGATAGGTTTCTGACCCAGAGACTCCACAAACTATGGAATAGACTGCCTATACATGTCAAGCAGAGTGCCTCCTTGGTGCTCTTCAAAAGGAACCTTGACGATTGGATGGAAGATAGGAAATTCACCCCGGGATCACATCAGTCGCCCTGCTAGACAGGCGTCCAGGGAAGTAAATATTGCAGGAAGAAATATCCAGGGAATTGTTATGGCTAGGTTTGTATAGGCCCTAGGGCCAATAGCCTACTACCAGCCTATGAACCTATATGTATTTGCAAGAGTCTCTTATTGTCACTGCCATAGTGCACAGAACTGCCCCCAAAGTTGCAGGGTCATGCTTAACATGTTATGTACTCTGTAACATTGTTGGCCAGTACCATGTAAATAAGGACACCATTTAGGTAACTATGGACATGTGTCAGCCTTGTCTGGAACCCCATTTGAGACAGGAAACATCTAGCGCAGTAGATAAGTATTCTATGACTCCTGTGGCTTAATGAAAGTAAGATCCTGAAACTAAATCTGATGAGTTTCTTTGATAAAATCATTGCAGTCACTGGATGTTGACAAATTGGTTCTGCCTCCATGGAGTTAACTAAGACCTTTGGCATTATCATGTACTATGACGTTAGAAAACACGCTATTAAATATTAACCTCTTAACTACTCACTGGAGACCTAAGTGGCTCCCAGACATTCAATAACGCTCACCCTGCAGACATTGAAAATAGAAAGAAAAACCCATAGAAACCTCCAGCTAAAAATCTGGGCATATAATTAGCATAAAATTTGAATACCAAATGCAAGTAACTTTTTCTACTTCCAGTTGGAATGTGAGAAACTATTTAGAAACACTTTTTAAAAATAGACAGTGACAAAATTATAAGCTGATTACCAAGGAGATGTACAATTTGCAGCGATTAAAGAACTCTGTCTCAAAATTCTGCTACACAAGATTATTATTTTATTTATTTATTTATTTATTTATGTTGCTTTAGAAAAAGGTAATTAATTCATTTCTTCATCATTCAGGCATTCACCCTTTGTTGAATGGATACCCACTAGGTTAGGGTCCTCTTTTTCCTTCAAGTATGCACAGCCTCAGAAGCAGTATATGTATTGTCTAGAGGTGTGGCGGAAGAGCTTCCACATCAGGAAATGTGCAGAGTGCTTGCTACATACAAAAAACATTTTTGTTTCAAAACTCCCTAATGTTTGCAAGCATTTCTTTACTTGAGCAGTTGGCAGCAAGGTAATGATACTTGAGCAGTTTGTGTTTTAGCACTGGATGAAAGCAAGACTGTGCACACAACTTACCTCAGCTTTTGATACAATATTCCATTCAGGCATTATAGACAAGCTCACTAATTTAGACATAAACCCTTTTATTACCTGCTGGATAGCCAACTGCTTCAGTGATAGAACCCAGGAAGACAAAATAGGTGAGGCCACCTCCACCAAGAGGCCAGTCACTAGTGGAGTCCCTCAGGGCTCGGTACTGGGCCCGCTCCTTTTTGACATCTATTTCTCTGAAATGTAAGCAAATGCTGAAGGTTTATTGCTGACTAAGTCTGCAGATGATTGCAAGCTGGGGGTTATCATTGACTTCCCTGCAGACACTAGCATTCTTCAAGAAGGCCTATCTCTGACTAACAAATGGTGCCAAAGCCATAGTCTTCAACTCAATACTAAGAAATGCATAATTGTCCATGGCCACAGTGGTAAGAAATTCTTTTTATGTTGCCAACTTATAAGTAAGGGCATGGCATCTAGGTCCACAGAGGTCATTATCCCTTATCAGATCAATTGGTATGCACCTGACTAGACATATGCAGCACCTAGAGTGATCTCAGTGGTTCCTTACAAAAAGAATACAAGATATAACAAATCTTTCTTATACAGAGCACCTTAAAACCTTTTCCCTCTACTCAGTCTCCTATACATTGCTCTGGGGTGAGCTATGCCTGGCTTTGCAAGGCATCTGCAAAACCCACACTTATGAATCTCCTGTATATGTATAAGTCAGACAGTACCAGAAATACAAGTACCTGAAATACAATACAACTTAGAGTTTGTTTGTGACTTAAACAGAACATGCTGGAGAGACAGATATATGTCCCAGAGACTGCCTGTCCTATGGAACAGACTTCCCATCCATGTGAGGCTGAGTTCATCATTACCCAGTTCAGGCACAACCTAAATCAGTGGATGGGGAATAGGAAATTTACACTAGGCCTGGCACCCATGTGTTTTATGTACAGAGGTAGCGTATAAATACCCGGCCCTCAATGTCCTATTTGGATAAAGGACATCATTAGTCTTTTGAGAAAACTTGGTTAGGGTTAGAAAAAGCCCCCTGTATTATTAGCCTAATAACAGTCTATGAATCTATGAATGTGTGGATCTATAAAGTAGAGCCTGTCAAAGCTGATATCAAGGGTCTCTAACTGACTACATTTGCTGTTGGTTACAGACTCAGAACTGTCATAAACTTGCTAGATGACATCTACACAAACTCCTGGTGCCAAGACCACAGTGTTAAGCTCAGTGTAAAGAAATGCAATATTATTCTCTCACTGGACTCTCATTAATGAAATGAGTTTGGATTACCACCACATTGATAGATGCTGAATAAACAAGTAGGTCTCTGATTAATGTAAAATACCTCCCTGAATCATTTTCAAAGTATTGCAGAGATTTACTAGTTTCAAATGCTAGAAGTTCATTTTATTAATATATAAAACTTTTAAATTCAAATATCTGAATGTGGTTAAATTGCTGTGCTAAATACTACCACTTTTTTATGAAATTTCCTTCACACTATTCTGTGTTTTCTGATAACAGCTTCTTGTATACAAATGCTTGATACTGGCGGAAATATCACCTGAATGTTAACAACTTATATGGATGATTCTTTTTGAACAATCCCAGGAAATCATTAACAATTGCATAGGTGTCGCACTATGCCTAAACGATTTAAGTGTGTTAGCATGATGAGCAGCCGCGTTAATCGAATATGCATGCTGCTCATCATGCCTACATGTTTACAAGCACTTTTCCATGGCCAGCAGTAGTGTTCACACACGTGGAAAGGTACTGGCAAACATAAGCACAGAATGTAAAGAAAATGGCTTGCCTATAGGGAAACCTAATATGTGAGCACATGCTGTAACCCAAAAATAATAAGGGCAAGTACAGTGACAGAATTGTAAAGGAGGGGAGGCATACCTCTCAACCTCTTTAGCAAGAACTATGGACAAAGCCATAAATAATGGGGGTATAAAGGCCCAAAAATAGGGACCATTTTTAAATGCTGCTCTTACAAATATTGAAAATTGATAACATAATGCACTTTACAAATAAAATAGTGGGTTTTGCATTAGCATGAATTTTCTGAAGGGTATGACATCTGAAACTCAAATGTTGTCATTATTGTTTTACTTTAGTCCTCAATGATTTGCTAGAAAAACAAAATTTTAAGAGGAACAAATCGAAAATATGAAGTAAAAATCTGGGCATTCTGAGAAAATCTGGACAGTTGAGAGGAATGAGGGGAAGTGAAATTGGGGAATTGTACACAAATAGCATTATTTGTACTGCAGAAATAATTAAGGGGAGGGGAACTTGGGAAAATGTATTCAGATACTGCATGCAAATGTACTGAGGTGTCAAAGAAACATCTGTAACATACAAATCCTGCCATGTTGATGTAATGATAATTATACAATGACTGGCCATTAACATTCAAAATCAAGCATGCTGATTGGTCAGCCCAACCAGTGTGCCTATTGTAAATCAAGAATATACCAACAATAAAAGTTTGGCTGATAAAGTATCATTGAGCGACCAGACTTTTTTTCTATTGTTATAGGTTCATAGGTTCATAGGTAGATATTAGGCTATCTGCCCTAGGGCATTTATAAGCCTAGCCAGAGTGTATTTGGCTTCCACCTCCCTATTAAATTAGCCTACTGTGCCTCTGTAAGGTAGGTCACAGAAGGTACCCTTTTAAGATTAGTTTACTGTGCCTCTGTCTAGCAGGGACACAGAAGAGATCCCAGGGGTGAATTTGTGATTTCCCATCCACGTGTCCAGATTTTGCTTGAAGAGGGTCAGCGAGGGGCTATGTCTAACAGGAATTGGGATTCTATTCCAGAGTGAGGGGAGCCTCTGGGAAATTAATCTGTCCCTCCAGCATGTCCTATTTATTTTTGTGCTGATGTTTAGGTCCCTGGAGCGTGTAGCTCTAAGGGACTTGGATTTTTTGAGGTGGAGCATGTCCATTAATTCTGGGTTTGACATGGCTTTATACGTCAGGCATAGATCGCCTCTGAGTAGGCGGTAAGCAACTGAGTAGAGCTGGAGTTTCTTTAGTCGAGCTGCATAGGACATCTGTTTGTAGCCCAGGATCCTCTTGGTGAGGTACTTTTGGGGTCTCTCCAGTTGCTGCAGGTGTCGGGTAAGGTACATCCCAAAAGGGGCATTGTATTCAATTATGGGCCTGATGAGTGTCTGATGAGTTATGTGTTAGATATGCATTAGTCCAAAGGAAAGAAAGTCTAAAATTGAAATGCATGCCATTATTTAGTGACTTCATTCCTCATAAAATTTGTGATTTTCCAACAAATCACTGAGTGAGGAAAGAAGTCACTGAATAATGACATGCATTTCAATTTCAGACTTTCTTTCATTCAGACAATGCAAATCATTCTCAAAACATTCAAAGTTTATAACAGCAACATTACTCATCCCCTGCTTTATTTAGTCCAGATATCTTAAAATAAGAGGTGGACAGGTATTTACCAGAGCAGAGAAAATACAACAAAAATCAGGTACATTCTGCAAAACTAAAAGAAATATCTGATTTTCCTTGTTCTTTCCCTGTCTCTCCTACCCCTAAAGTGTCAGGAGTTACAGCTCTTTTTCTTTTACAAAAAAAAAAAAAAAAAAAAAAAAAAGCAGTGGAGATCTTCCTTTCTGCATTGCTTGCTTTCCAAAGGATTGATATACTGTGTAACATGGACGTCTCGTACACATGCGCAGTATATTAACAAAGCAGCACATTCAGAAAACAATATGGAAGGACACCACATCACCCTTATACAAAGATATAAGGCATTGTTTAAGAAATATAAGTAATTTCTCTTTTTAAATAATATATTGTATAATAGAAATAACCCATAACTGGCTGTGGGTCATGCTGGATTTACTCGTGACCAAACCGCTCCAACCATGGGTAAATCCACCATTATCCACACCCACCCGTGGGTTATTGCTATATTAATCTCAATGGCAATATTTGATTTAGGCACACAAAAACTGACATGCTAACAAAGGTTTTGAGAAGGACATAAGGCTGCAGTGTAACAAAGGGGAGTTAATGTGACATACATGACTAAAACGCTGAGATGAGATAACAACTATCAAGGACAGTAGATACATTATGGGATAAATGCATAGACTAAAGTTATTGCATATGAGATGTGCATGCAGATAATTCATATATGCTAGCAAACACCACTGCTGTATTCCCCACTTCAGCATGTATACACAAGAATAAATAAACCTTACCGCTGTTGTATCCTGCACATCAGAAAGGGACATGTTTTTGTAAATAACTATTATTGGCATCCATAAAAAAGGGTTTGTCACCTATAAAAATATAATAGAAATATAGTCATGTAAATACTAAATGGTAATATAATAGCACTCAGCATGCATAAGTGACAAATGACAACATGGATTGGATGACATTTCATGATTTCAAGCTTTCTATTGGTAAATGGCGCACATCTCATGCATTGTTATACTGGGTATACTCACTAAGATTTACAGAGAACAGTAGCATAACAGCAATTCAACAGCATCAACACACAAAAAAGTGTCATAACAGAGGCCTAATCGCTTCCTGATAATCTGGCAGCATGCCATACAGTAAGCAATGTTTTATGGAAGCTCTTTTGCCATTAAGCTGTTCATTGTGAAGAAAAGAATTCCAGTAATAAAAAAAAAATGTTTGGATGAAGACATACAATACAAAGCATAATTATTTCAAAAATAAGTAATGCCTGTGAGCAATGAGTGACATAATAAACATTCGTATCTTGTCATTTGCAACACATGCCAGGACAGATATCAGAGAAATGCATATCAGTCATGGATGTCACAGAAATATGCAAACAGGTTATATCATGAGGAACACCCTTGAAGGGCTTACAACACTTTTGCATTATAGGACATGTAAATGCCCTACCTTGCAGGACAATAGCCTGAAAAAGGTGGTCCTCTGACTGTGCCATAACTATTTTCTGTGTGTAAGTCACTACTGTTTGGCAGCCAGATGTTACCAGATTCAAACCCCTGCCTATGACACTAGGGTCCTGACAGACCTCTGTACTGATTGTGTATACCACAGGAGATAGCAATGAAGGCTGCCTCAAATAACTGAAATAAATGCATGAAGTAACAAAGGGGTTATAAGTTTAATGTCAACAATCTGATTTATTCAGAATGCTGAAAATGAGATATGCATGTGTGTACCTATGCTATACAAGCCAGTACTCAATGCACATACCACAGGAGGATTCACAGCATGACATGCCCCAAATAACCGTTTCACTTCCGTGCAGTCACAACATGTGATTATATACCCTTTAGCATTGTGTGTCCTTATATTGTCATGCATGAATGGCATCCACCACAGTTAGAATGTGTACAGAATGTGTACACTTACAGTGAGACAAGCTTCTACCATCCCTTTTATTTGAAAGAGATTGTTTGCCATTTAGTCATATGGTATAATGACTAGGTATTGGTGGAAGGTCACAGTTGTGTTAACACTTCCACTGTGTCACTTGTGTTTCATCCACATCTCATTAATTATAGCTTGCTGTTTATTATGTCACTCATCAGACCAATGATTGAGTACAATGCCCCATTCGGAATGTATCTGACCAGACACCTGCAGCAGCTGGAAAGGCCCCAAAAGTTCCTCACCAAAAGGATAAAGGGTCTCAAAAATATGTCTTATGCTGCCCGACTGAAAGAACTGCAGCTCTATTCAGTCGCTTACCGATTGCTCAGAGGTGACCTGTACCTGACATACAAGGCCATGTCAAACCCAGAATTGATGAACATGCTTCACCTCAAAAAATCTAGATCCCTCAGAACTACAAGGGCGGGAGACTTAAACCTTGACACGGTTATTAATAGGACATGCTGGAGGGACAGATTCATCACCCAGAGACTCCCTATGCTGTGGAACAAAATCCCGGTACATGTGAGGCAGAGCACCTCACTGGCCTTGTTCAAGAGAAATCTTGACCAATGGATGGGAGATCGCAGATATACCCCAGAGATTACCTCAGTGTCACTGCTTGACAGAGGCACAGCAAAATAATGGGCATAGTTTTCTTCAAAATAAAGGGGTGGCGAAAGCCACAAAACTCTAGGCTAGGCTTGTAAATGCCCTTGGGCAGATAGCCTAGTATGAACCTATGAACCTATGAATATGGGTTTTGAACATTTGACCACTTGACTACAGAAAATACATGATATTGTAGAGAATGAATGTGTCACGGTCGAAGTGTCACTACAATTGTGAGGTATGTTGGTCTTTCAAGACATTACATCATGTTATTTCTGCAAGGGATGTATGTGCCTGTAACTGCTGTAGTAAGGCAACAACATACAGAATATTGTCTCATTCCTTTGTGCCAGAGGAAAACACTTACTACCAATGTTATGCAATGAAAATATAATCACGTGCCATCATTACTCTGAATAAAAGAATTGCTATGTGAGAAATTATCATAGATTTTAGCAAGAGGAATCAACATCTATACATATACACAGCAGGTGTGTTTGACAACAATGTTAGTAACATATACAATCAGAATAAGGCTGACACACTCAGCTGTAATAGCTAGATTTGAACTAATTACATAAGATCACAAGGTAGAGATTAGTGCCTGAAATGTAAGCCCCACATGGCACATTGTTCTATAGCTGTGACAGTGCCCAGTTGAAATAATGAGATCACCTTTGATTATTAGCTGGATGTTTATTCTAAAAACTGACTGAGGGGCACAATAAAACTGTACAGCTGCACATCATATACGCATTTGTGGAAGAGTCTATGCAGTATGAGAGTGAAAGACACACAGTTGGATTCCAACCTCCTACCTGTGTAAATACACAGTCTATGAAACAGTATCAAAGTCATGCTCCACAGGAGAAGTCACTCTACAACTGTGAGATAATGCAGTTATGTAAGGAGTATGGAATCATTGTGATGCAAGCATTTTTTTTTTCCTGGGGATGCTAGAATTTGCATGTTTAACATTTTGCCACTAAAAATACATCTCATATGTGGAAATGTGCATAATGGTGGTTGCGAGTTAACAAACTGTATATGACAGTTACACTACTTAAGCAATGATGGACTCAAACCACCTACCTATCTTGTTGCATAATCTATAGAGCACATTATCAGCGGCCAGTGACATAGGAGAATCATACCTCTCAACCTCTTAGAGCAAGAAATCTGGACAAAGCTATGAATAAAAGTGGGACAAAGGCCCAACAATAGGGACAATTTTTAAATATTGCTATTACAAACTTAGAAAGTTGCTAGAATAATAGGTTTTGCATTAGCATGGATTTTCTGAAGGGTATGAAGACAAACTCAAATGTCTGTCATTATTTTTTAACTTCAGTCTTTAATGACTTGCCATTAATTTGTCAGAAAACCACAATTTTATGAAAAACGGACCAAAAATATGAGGCAAAAATCTGGACATTCTGTGAAAATCTGTACAGTTCAGAGATATGAGGAAAATTCTGAGTGCAAATGAGGCATACAGCATCTATGAAGGGATGACACCAGCAGTGCATTGCCAAGGAGATGTGTGCATTAAATTAACTTTTACAACCATCTGGGGTTGTAAATGTAGCTACTACAGATGTGTGTAAATGAATCATGTATCTATTTACAGTCATACTCTTAGAAGGTAATCACAGCTGTATTTGAACCTCCTACCTAGCTAGTTATGCATTCTAGAAAACAGTGTAAGAAACACAAGGACCACAGAAGAAATCTGACTTTTAAAGTGTGAGAGTACACTTTAGAAAGAATTACCTCATCAGTATGTTGCAGTCAAGATTTCATTATGAAAATTAGCGTAAGAAGATGAGGGGCTCATCTACCGATCAAATGGTTTTCCTATGTGGAAGTGGATTGATTTCAACTGTTGTGGAAATTATACCAACTTGACTTTACAGCCCCATCCAGACAAGTTCACCATTGCGAGATTCGAACATCCTACCTATCTAATTACATAATCTATGCATCATTGCATTAAATGCACATTCCACAGTATAAGCCTGACTATAAGTGAGACATACAGCATCTTTGAGAGTATGACATCACCACTTTATTGCAGAAGCACTATTATGGTTAAAATTCAATACATTGATGTTGGATTACAGTTCTAGGCAAAACATTTGACTTGAGTAGAATGCTACACATTGCCAAGTGTGAGCAAAAGAATTCCAATGTCTTATGAGCTCTACTCACACATGGTAGTTAGTGATATATTTGTACCACTTATTTGACTAGTTACACATTCTAGATATCGCTGTATGAACTGCAAGTGCCACAGGAGAAGTTTAACTTCCATACTGTGACAATGCACTTTAGAAAGAATGACCTCATCAGTGTGTTGCAGAGAAGATGTTGTTGTCATCTAGTCATCTAGTAGTTCAAAATATTTTTAGAGAGTGGAAGTTGAGTGAGCACTACTATGTTGAAGGCCTTGCTCACCAGATTCTATACTTCTATACACCCCATCTCACACACACACACACACACACACACACACACACACACACACACACACACACACACACACACACACACACACACACACACACACACACACAGTATTATTCACAAGCACAACAAGAAAAGTCTATATTTAATAAAGTGAAAAAGCACAGTTGTAATTGGTAAAAATCCACTGTTTGAAACAGATGGTACTGTGTATCCCAGGTTTTGGCACAAATGCATGTGTGTGCACAGGGCAATGTAACAGCACTGTAATTGCCACATGTAATAGCATACTTCTGTAATAAGATTTATATACTGTCCTTGACGTACATTGTGTTACTGTGAGGGACATGTACCAGTTTCACAGTATAGGATGTCAAAAAAAAAATCATAGTTGCAAACCAGAGCATTATCAATCAAACTTTTCTGCCACTTCATTCCAGTATAATTGCATACTTGTCTTGTCGCATGCTTGCACCATGTACATTGACAAGACAAACAGATACTTCCTACATAGGACAGTGCACTGCAGAATAACAGTGATGGATTACATATGGATAGGTTAACCAACATTGAAACACAGATGCAAGTGTAACCACTGGAGAATAGACATGCATTAACTGAACTGAGTCAACATCACTCTGAAATCAAGATAACTTGTTCTCAATTCAATACAGACATGCAAACTTTGTGAATCCTAAACAAAGAATTATTTGTTCCTTTTTTTCCTCTTTGACAGAAGAGCAGTGCTGCCAAGTTCAGTTGTGCTGCTGATGGCAAAGTATTAACACATGCATAATCATGCCTTGAGGTGTTGAATTAACGATGGGAATTAACAGTAGTCAATGCTGCTCTTTGTCAACTTTTGTGCAAAGAAGCATTATATGCATACAAACATATGTGAACCTGCTGGAATGCAGAACAGATATATTTTATGATCATGTTTCATGTTTCATGATTTACACATTTGTCATGACAGTTGCATTTAGTCAATCCTTATATGAATGCTACAGATGTAATATGAAGGGTCTATATCACATAGTTGAAGTTACGTAACTTCAATCACCTAATGGTCGAACCATTATGTTCGAAGTTACATAACTTTGACTACCTAAAAAAAAAAAAAAAAACACAACGGACAACAAAATAAACAGTTGTAAGCAGTGGGGCAAACCCCGCTTGCACCCCTCACCCGCCCGGTACTTAACTATACCAACTCCGAGATCACACAACATTGAACAGAATGGAAACCTCCACCTCTGGAGATTTCCATTCACATGCTCGAACTTTTAAAATTCAAACATATGGTCTCGACCATATGTGGTTCGAACTTGTAAAAGTTGGATGACGTGATACGAACCCTATTATGAAACATATGAGGCACCATACATGTTATTGCTGGTGGAAACATGGGTTCTGGAAACATTTTTTAATCAAACATGTTTGCTGGATGACAAAGAAGTGGTGGGAAGAGGTGGACAATTGATGACAGGAACACAACATATAGACATATTAACACTTTACTGCATGTTCCATTTCTGCACATTTCTGTTATGTTACTGTTTGTTTTAGCAGCAAAATTATTCAGGCAAGATCTGTAGAAGCCAAGCTTCACAATAGGAGCAGGCACATTAATATAGCAGTAGGATAAAGGTGTGTTAAGGACAGGAGTCATACAAACATTCAATAACATTTTTGCATACATTTGGATTTGAATCTTGAGAGCATTCCAAGAAAAAAATGAATACCTGAATATTATCTAGCTGCTCTCCAATCAATAAATCTCCAGGTTTGAATGGCTGTGTACCCCTCCAACCCACCCTTAAAGGGCATAGGCTTCCATGACAATTATATCATACTAGAATGATACTTTATCTTCTACTCTTCCTCTGGAACTCTTAGCTTAGGGGTGGTGTAACTACTGAAATCGAAGTAACAGGGATTCACCCTTTGATGTTGTTCCTTAAATGGATTCCCAATGTTTTTCAGTAGCTGGTTTTACTTGTTTATTATTTATTCCTTTTTATGATAATATATTTTTTGCATAGTTTATCTGCCCATTTTGACATTCTGTCTCTAGTAGCTAGTTCATTGGTTGTTACTGTCTTTAATGCCCAATTGTCTTTTATGCTTGAATTTGTATTTCTGCTTCTGTATCCACTTACAAAATGCTACAGCTCCCTTCTTATTGGTTTAAGGTCTACTGTTATAATGAATGAGATCATTTTAAACTGCACTACCTGATTCTATTGGTTCTACTCATATTTGTATATTTTCTACATATTCTAAAGTGATTTATACTATTGTTTTTAAGAACATGAAAGTGTTTGTTTTTTACTAATGATCTTTGCTATAATAGGAGCATGATCCTTTGGATTAGCTGCTTGCTGTGTTATCTGATTTTCAGTGGCCGCCTTCACTCACTACAAATATATGCTTTGAATGGAGTAATTAGATGATCGGAGGCTGGGATTTCTAGTAGTGAGTTTTATTGGTCGTTCTAGTTTTATTGTCCAATTGTTATCCAATACTTGAATTCACAGACACGTTCATGAATCTACCTATATGAAGTGCATAGATTCTTTTTCACTGGTTAAAGGTTTTCTACATTTAACAAATGGGATTATTTTTGACTGTGTAGTTGTTGTTTCTATTGTTTTTCTCCTTTTAAATATTTCTGATTTTTTGATTTTAATGAGATCTGAAGAAACATCTTTAGTAATGCAAAAGCACTTTGTTTCATAGGTTCATATGTAGGTACTAGGTTATTGGCCCAAGGGCCTATGCAAGCCTAGCCAACAAGGTTCCCTGGCTTATGCCACCCAAGAAAGTTATTTTCCTGTGCCACTGACGAGCAGAGACACAGAGGTGATCCCCGGGGTGTATTTCCTATTTCCCATCCACTCATCAAGATTTTTCTTGAAGAGTGCTAATGAAGAACTTTGCTTGACATAGATGGGTAGCCTGTTCCAGAGTATGGGAAGACTCTGGGATAGGAATCTATCCCTCCAGCATGTCATGTTTATTGTGGTGACAAGGTTTAGGTCCCTAGAGCGTGTAGCTCGGAGGGATCGGGATTTCTTTAGGTGTAGCCAATAAAACAGTCAAGACAAACCAAAACCACTATAGAACACTGGTTTATTGCTAGTAATCTTGTTAACACACCAACAAAGTACTTAGCGCTTTCACCCATACAGTGGGCATCTTCAGAGTACAATCACATTCACAAAAATTTCAGTTTAAATAGAAGCAGCAATTAATGGTAATTCAATTAGTTAATCAACTATGACTAATGCAGAAACATCTATTGTTAATTAGATCTGACGTCTATATATATATATATATATATATATATATATATATATATATATCTATCTCAGGATACATATAGTCCCTAAAAATATGTATATATTTGTATATGAATACACAAAAAAAGACAATCCATATCTATAATTCTAAGGATAAATAATTAACTATCTGTATATAATACATGAAATAGATGCTTGTAATAAATACTTGTAATAAATATAATAGTTAAAAATAATCTTAATAACAACTTTAACACATTACTAAAAATATAAAAATTGATATATTAATTTATTAATTTTATTAATATAAAACACACAAAAAAAACTATTTAAATAGACCTTAAATACTTATAAAAATTAAATAAAAACTGTAACTATATGAATTGTGATTTGTATTTGAGTATACTGGCTATGGAAATATAGTCATTGATACCAGGGTACATGTTTGCGTTAAATCTTAGCTGCCACAAACACTCCATAACTTCTAATAATGTTTTTTTGTCACCACCTTTGTTATTGTTGTAGGGTATTCTATCAATCACAAAAAATAAAAACCTTTTAAAATTATCACATCTTGTGCTATGTATATAAAGTGCACTAGTGTCTTTTTTCTTTTTGATATCTCTTACATGTTCTCCTATTCAGTCTTTAAGCATCCTAATAGTTTTCCCTACATAGTATGCTGGGCATGTAGAACAGGTGGCAAGATGTACTACCATTTTTGTTTTGCAATTTCAGTGTCCCGGGCATCTAATAGTTTTTCCAAAGTTTGGGACTACTACGTATGGACCATCATTAATATATCTACAGACATGGCAGACACCACATTTGCCCATCTTGGACTTAAGGTATGTATTCATAACCTGTGTTGATTCAAAATATTCTTTTAAATTCATACCTCGACTATAGGTAATTTTCGGCAATAAGCCCAAAATATCTATACATTCATCATTGTTCGTAAATACACTAGACCAACTTTTGCTTACAGCGTTTACTATTTTCATGGATGTATCATTGTAGGGGATGACTAAAGCATCATTACCATTAAATGGTCTATTCTCACTGATAACATTTGTAGTACCAAACTAGATAATCGGTTGATAAATATGTTTTCTTTTGGTCCTTATCTCAGTACTTATTTTATCAATCAATTCCTTTGGGTATCCTCTATCAGAAAACATACTAGACAATATTTTCATTTCAACACAGAAAACCTTGTCGTCACTAATAATTCTTGATAGCCTTACCATCTGTCCTTTGATTAAATTCTTCCTTTGATGGTAAGGGTGACAACTATCAAAGTGTAAAAAGGAATTGGAATGTGTTTTTTTCTGAAAAATGTTGTTATCTATCCTAGCATTATTTTTATATAATAATATGTCAGGATATTCACAGTAATTGTTAACTATCTTACTAGTGAAACTCAAAAAAGTAGTTGTAGTGTTTAAGAATGATTCAAATTCAATAAATCTTTCTCTAGTGCCCTTCCAGAAAATCAAAATATCATCCAAAAACCTCAAGTAGAGAACAACATCATCCCAGAAGCATGAAGAAAACAACATTTGTGTCTCCCACAAAGCCAACACAAGGTTGGCATAAATGGGAGCACATTGTGCCCCCATCGCTACCCCAGTTTTTTGTCTGAAATATTCACCATTTAAAAATATAAAATTGTTTTCGAGAACTAATCCCATTAATTCCCTTAAAAATTTACACTTGTCGTTACTGAATGTACCAAACTTGAGTAGGCTTGCCTCAAACATTTCTAAACCTTGCTTGTGCGGTATTACAGTAAAAAGGCTTACAATATCAATAGTGACCATAGAAAACTCAAGATTTATTCCAACAAGCTTGGTTCTAATTTTATCCAAACAATGCCATGAATCTTTCACAATATGGTCCAAATTGCCTAAAACCTCCTTACACTGAAAGTCAATAAAGGACGACATAGCCTCCGTTTTGGACACTCTAACAGAGACTATAGGTCTAAATGGTGGATCATAGACATTTTTATGAATTTTTGGAATACCAAAGATGGATGGAGTCATGGGATGTTCCACATTAAGAAAATTGTATTCATCCTTAGTAATGACTCCATCCATCAAGTATTCGTACATGATCCAATCCAGTTTAGTGTATGCTCTATGAATTTCATATTTTGACACCTTTTCATAGGTGTTGTTATCATTTAACATTGTCGTCATTTTGTTGAAGTAATCCTCTTTATTCCTAACAACCACACCCCCACCTTTGTCGGGTTTCATAACCCTGTATTTATCTGTTGTTGTAAGTTCTTTTAAACAAAATTTTTCAACTGTAGTTAAGGTGTAGCATGTCCAACAGCTCTGGGTTTGACATAGCTTTATATGTTAGGCAGAGATCACCTCTCTGAGTAGGCAATATGCTACGGAGTAAAGCTGGAGTTTTTTGAGGCGGTCAGTGTAGGGCATTTGTTTGAGTCCAGTAATCCTCTTTGTGAGGTACTTCTGTGGCCTTTCCAGCTGCTGCAGATGTCTTGTGAGGTACATTCCAAAAGGGGCGTTGTACTCTATAATGGGTCTAATGAGTGATGAGTAGAGGGTAACGATGACCTCTTTTTTCCTGGACAAGAACCCTTTTATGATGAGGTGTGCCATGTAGAAGGACCTCCTGACTACTGTGGCAATGTGACTATCAAAGGAGAGACAACTGTCCACCTGGGTCCCAAGGTCTCTTATCACGTATTCAGTGTTAAGTAGATTGCTGCCTATGTGGTAGTTCATGGGTACAGAGCTTTAACCAAAGGGGATGACACTGCACTTTTTGGCATTGAGCTTGAGGCCATGGCTCTGACACCAGGCATCTGTCTCAGAGAGGCTCTTCTGTAGGATGTTCACATCATTTGGGGACTTGACTATGGCTCCTAGTTTGCAGTCATCTGCGAACTTCATTAGCCAGAGGCCTTCTGTGTTAGCCTGTACTTCAGAGAAGTAGATACCAAACAGGAGTGGTCCCAGGACGGAACCCTGTGGTACTCCACTTGTCACTGGTTTGAGGTCAGATTTGGAGTCTGCAACTTTTACAGTGTGGGTTCTGTCAGTGAGCCAGTTGGCAACCCATCTTGTGACGTAGGGATTTATGCCTAGTTTATTGAGTTTAGCTATAATTCCAGAATGGGTGTCGAAAGTCTTGGCGAGGTCAAGATAGGATGTGTGAACCACTTTACCCTCATCTACGGCTTTGGTGACTGCCTCAAAGAAGTCGATCAGGTTCAGGAGGTATGATCTGCCTTTCACAAACCCGAACTGGGTGGGATGCAGAGTTTGGAGGTTACCAATGTCTTTGTTTATGAGTTCCATGATGATACGTTCCATGGCTTTGCAGACCAGGCTCATCAGGCTAATAGGTCTATAGTTCCCGGGATAAGTGGTGGCTCCCCCTTTGAGGAGTTCGATAACTGTTGCTGTACGTCATTCAGTGGGCACAAAGCCTGATGCGAGGCTATTATTGAACATAGTGCTTAAGCGGGGAGCCAGTTCATTCTGAAGTTCGTGTAAAGCGCAGCCAGGGATGTTGTCCGGTCCCATGGATGCTGTGTTTTTGGCTTTAGAGAGTGCAGCTTTCACCTGCGTAGTTGTGATTACAGGGACTCTGCATTCTTCCTGTATAGATATGGGCCCTTTAGGGGGTGAGGGGGGGGGGGTAAAGTTAGCACTGAACCTATCTGCCAGGATGTTGGCAATATGTTGGTTCTGTAATTTTCATGCCTTTGTGCTGTAACTCAGAGCAGATTTGGGTGTTGCCATTGAGATTCTTGACATAGCTATAGAATGCTTTGTGGTTGTCCTTGGAATTAGTTGCAATTTTATTTTCATAGCTAGCTTTGGAGGATCTTATAAGGGATCTCAGCTTCTTACTGAGGCTGACCAGGGAGCTCCTCCACTCATGGGATTTTACTCTCTTTTGCAACAGTTTCTTCCTTCTGTTGTACAGTTTGTTTATGGCAGGGGACCGGGGTGTATTTCCTATTTCCCATCCACTATTTTTGGAGGATAGCATCTTGGTTCTGTTTGGGATAGCACGATCCATGCTCTCATGTAGGTGCTTATAGAGCGCATTTGTGTAGGATTCAGCAGTTGTAACTGCATTGTCCATCTGCATGGGTGTCATGAAGTTCACTACTTCTGTCTTAAGAAGCATGAAGTTGGCTTTGGAGAAATTTCTTACTGTGGTTTCCTTAATGGGGGGGTGGGGGTGGGATGTGGATATCAAGGGTAATTAGCTTATGGTCGGATCGGACCAACGAGGAGTTGACTTCAGGTGTGGAACAACGGTCACTCATGTTGGTAATGACTAGGTCTAGGATATTGTTGCCCCTGGTGGGGGTGTGGATAAGTTGATCTAGGGCATTGAAGTTTATGAATTCCAGAAAGCGTTGCGCTATGGAGTTAGTACATGAGTAGTTTTCCCAGTTAATGGTGGGGTAGTTGAAGTTGCCCATTATTAGGGTGTTTGGTTGAACCCTAATATTTTCCATTACATCAAGAAAAGAGGAGTGGGAATCCTGGGGCATGGTGGGGCATCTGTAGCAAGCTACAATTTGGATTGCAGTTTTGCCAGGAGTTAGTTGCACTTGGATAACCTCGGATGCATTATACTGAGCAACTAGCCTGGAAGTGTGGATATCCTTAATGAATATGACACACCCCCACTGTTTCTGCTCTGTCTATAGGTTTATTAAACGTTTATGCCATTAGCAGTGGTAGTTGCACTCATTTTTACTTCTACATTTATTATTTAAGCACACCACTTAGGAAGCCATACCTCACAAAGTTCACATGTGACAGCTGATTGCAGAAAAGGAAAATGTATGTATTAATCTTCATTACTCACTTGACAACTGTAAGCTGTACATTCAACTCTTCTGCTTGATGAAAAGTATATTAAATAGACTATACATAGCAAAGTACAGTAGTGCAAAGGGCTGAAGTCAAAAACTCACAAAATTTTGCCATAAGCTGTGTACCTGAATTTAGCATCCATTGCAGCTGGCTCCTGGTGCCAGACATTGTGCAAATTCAGAGATGGAAGACTAATGACAAATAAGGGAGAAGACACACAGGGGGAGGGGAGGCAGGGAACAAGTAGGTTATGACAGAGGCAGGATAATGGTGCCACATAATAATATGCAGACATAGCTACACCTAAAATAGTCTGCTAAATCAGTCAGTAATACTTAGCTAATACCTAGATTACAGCCATTGAAAATAGGCAATAATCTATCTGTACATGTGAGTTTTAACTCATCAGGCCACAAGGAGTTACTACTTGCCTTATTTAAACAACACAACTGAAGGACAGTGGCAACTTAGTGAAGCATAAGATGTGAGCAAAGAGAGATAGAAACAGATGGAGAGAGGAAAATCCACATTATTTTTCTTGGACATGTAGGACCGTCTATATAGTGTGTTACTCTTACTTATTACCTCATTATTAAGCTGTCATGCTCTGTACAATAAAGTGATTGCTATGGGGACAATGAAGGAGCAGGAGAGAGCAATCAACATTAGCACATAGGCAGGATAAGGATGACTTACCAAGTCTCCCTTTTGGGGCTGTAATATTTTTGCAAATGATGACTTGTTGCATTATTCAAATGATATGTAAATGAAATGTAAATGAAGAGAAATAAAGAATTTGCAGTTAACTACATGACAGGAATATGAAATGTAATGAAATAATAATTTGATGTACAGCTGTAATTGAACCCATGACAGTATGCAAAAATGTCAGACTACAAACTGGGGAATTATCTCAACATGCTACATAGGAACTTCTGTTTCCTTACATCCAGCAGCCTAAGAACCTGTTTTTAGTCTGCCTTTACTATGTATTCCCATAGTGCAGTGCATATTTGCATGAAAGTAACCAGACTACTGTGGCTGACATTAACATCTTCAGCTTTTGCCATAGGAAATTGCATTCACCATCATTCAGCACTGGTATGCTATGCCAACTTGTGCAAAAAAGCTGAGGACAAAAAGTGAAGGCTTTTCCATGGGCTATTTCTAGCCATGTGTGTTGTCTGTGATTTTTATTTTTGACTAGATTAAACATGTGAAAAAAGTGTTGATAGGAAAGTTTAAAAAATGAGATTGGCAAGCAGAGGGTAGGACACAGAGGAAAGAATACATTCATATGTAACTGAATTCACAACCATCCTGTCTGTTGATTATAAATTTAATTTTGTGTCCGTTTCTGTTTCATCTCAAACAGGGATATGGCAGCCAAGAAATCTTTAACCCACAAGCTACCATTCAGTGATACAGAAGATGAGGTCATTATCCAGGAATTTTTTTCGCCATACAGCATTTCTTTTAGGGAAAGGTAGAGGTGACAAATCTGCCCAAGCAGGTGGTCAAAGACATCAATGCTGTCATAGGGCATGGGAGAACTTACTGCCAGAGACAGCACAGGGCAAGTAATATCACCTCTGCCCAACATATGGTTGCTGCAGTTGCCTTGGAACAGGTTGCTATACCAAACTCCACTGGCTGAAACACAGCAGTTCTGTCAGAGACCCAGATAGCTCACAGAGGATTCACACAGAATCTGTGATGTTGGTGCTGATGTCGACAGCAAATGCAGAGTATCTCAAGCAGGAATTCCAGGTATGCAGAAAAAAAATAATGTAAGTGTCATTCTGTATATCTTTCTATAGATTATATGTCTGCTATATCTAGAGTCAGCATTAAGTGTGGATTAGTTGACACAGTACAAGAGAGATAGAAAAGGATCATGGAGAGGGGAATTCAACTGGTCAATAGATTTTTTTTGTAAGAGAACATTGGTAATCTGCATATGTAAAGGGGATTGTTCCCCATTTCTTGTTTCATTTGCATTATGATATTTATCATCCTTCTTTTCTCTCCTTCCTTACATACAGGCACATCCGGATTGCAGACTGCAAGACTACCTGTACATGGAAAGCACACTTTTTTATTGTTATTGGTGTCTATTAGATAGATTTAGGTCTAACTAAGACTGATATCTGTATTGCCGTAGCATCTATTATAGTGCATCATACTTTTCGTATAACAAAGTTTTGATTATTTCATATAACAAAGTTTTGATTATTTCGTATAACAAAGTTCTGATTATTTCGTATAACAAAGTTTTGATTATTTCATACAACAAAGTTTTGATTATTTCGTATACCAAAGTTTTGATTATTTCGTATAGCAAAGTTTTGATTATTTTGTATAACAAGGTTTCGATTATTTCGTATAACAAAGTTTTGATTATTTCATATACCAAAGTTTTGATTATTTCATATAACAAAGTTTTGATTATTTTGTATAACAAAGTTTTGATTATTTCGTACAACAAAGTTTTGATTGTTTTGTATACCAAAGTTTTGATTATTTCGTATAGCAAAGTTTTGATTATTTCGTATAACAAAGTTTTGATTATTTCGTACAACAAAGTTTTGATTGTTTTATATACCAAAGTTTTGATTATTTCGTATAGCAAAGTTTTGATTATTTCGTATAACAAAGTTTTGATTATTTCGTATAACAAAGTTTTAATTATTTTCATTCCCTATTTCTGTCTTTGCTGTATTTATTGCTTGCTATCATAGGTGATCCTGACAGTGGCACTGTGGAACTCCTATCACATAATGTTAGAGGAACACACCAAATCCACTGGATACACCACACAGAGGAATCCACTATGCGAAAGCGCTTGTGTGTTCCAGTTCTTCATTAAAGAAGTTTTCTACATTGTGGATTCCTCTGTGTGGTGTATCCAGTGGATTTGGTGTGTTCCTGTTTCTTGTGTTTTCCACTTGGAGCCTCTGTTCTCTTGCTACAGTTGTTGGACCTTTTTTTATAATGTTAGAGGAGTGGAAGCCTCTGACAATGATGGTGGCAATGAAGAGGCACAGTCTGGGGGTGCAGAGGGTCAGTCTGACACAGAGTTTGTGGCTGCCACATCCCCTGCCCATATTTCAGAGAAACAGTCAGTGTGCTTATGCATACCCATGACACAGAGCTTTCTGATATATAAATTAGGTTAAGGGTGACACAGTTAATCAGGGTAGTGTGATTACTTCAGTTGCAGAATTGGTAGATTCTCCCCACAGTCATAGTGAGGGCAAGGTGCCACACAGGAGGGCTGGTAGAGGTGCTTGGAAGAGGCCAGCTGTCCATCCTCCTCTTGATGCTGATGTGTCATTAGGTGCCCCCAGATATATGTGTAGGGCTGTAATTGAGGCCTTGGCATCTTTCACCAGGGCCTCAGAAATGTTACTGTGAGTACTAAACTTTATCCATTCTGACATATGTGACTCCCTGAACTGTGTGGGTAACTCCTTGGATAGGATGAATGACACAGGATCGGGTAGTGTCTGTGATGGCAAGTCTGCTGTGGAGGGTGGGCATCCATGTGGCTGAAGAGCACTACATCTTCTGGTGTTAGCCGATGTAGCCATGCCAGATCCTCTCCTGTAGTGGCACTACTTCCTCTGCTCCATCAATGATTGCAGTGTCCACTTCCAATGTGGTAGACCATGGGGTCATGATGAGAGCTCATCTAGCAGACATCACTCCAATTTAGGTTGCACCCTGACTTCAAGCCAGAGCTATGGAAATAGAAGTGCAACTCCTGGCAGAGGTAGTTGTCTTGGTTGTGGATGAAGATGCTGAACTGACAACTGTACCATACATGGCTCACACTGGTCTGGTCACACATAGTTCTATTACAGTGTTTGATTGTGTTCATGCAGACACACCCACACACTGAAAAAAAAAACACTTGCTCATACTACCTCACACATGTGCAAGCTATCTAAACAGTAGTGTTGAATGCTATACTTCTGTTGTTACTAGCCATTACCACTGTATATGTTAATAAATTTCTGTCTTTCTTAGTCACACACACACTCTCACTTCTTTGGTGTCAGCCTTGCCCTCCTTTCACCCCCCCCCCAAATTACCCTGTGCAAATGGTGATGAATGTGCCCTGCCCTTTGCATGTGTGTTTGTAACTTAAGGTTACATATATGTCAAATGCAAACTGCTTGCTTACTCACAAGCTTGCATTTATCAATATGTACTGCAGAAGAAAAGGTTTTGATTTCTCATTCCTACTCACTTTTGAATGTTTATATAATTGTTGAACCTCATTGTACTTCATTTAGTATTGCAAGTAAAGCAGTCAAAGCAGCAGGTATTTCAGTCTTGTTTCTTGCTATACTTGTGCAAATGATGGTATAATTGACCTGCTCCATGGTTTATAAACAGTGATCAAGTGAAATGTTTGATGCCCAGTATTGGACAGAATACATAGCTTTATATTATAAACGTCAGTCATATAAGCTGTTACCGACATATAAATGTACATCTCAGACAAATACTCTGCTTAGGGGTATGTACAAATTTTCATATGAGAGTACTTAGTTATGTAACATTTTTTTTACCTTGTCATTACTGCAGGTACAAATTGTGTACTTGCGGATTATCCCTGTCTGATGCTATCAAAACACAGACATTACACGGTTAACCAAAGGTTGTGGACAGGGAGTTTGACAGGCAACAGTTTTCATATTTCTATGTGTGGGCGATCTTAAGCTTTGACTTAGGTAGGGATTGTGTGTGCTATTCTTTGCCTCTTAGCCAGAGCCAGGGCATACTTGGCACTCCCTCAGACTTATCTGTATATGCTGCTGGCCCTGTCTGTGGTCCTTAAAACTGCTGTCCTGCCTTTTGCTGTCCTTTTTGAATGAGAATTATATTACATAACATGGCACAGAATGGGAGTATTTGGGCAGAGGTGCCTGAGTTGTACTACAGGGCACCTCCTGATGTGTCTAAACACCAGAACCTTGATTTCAGCCATCCAAACACAGAATCTATGATACTCTTAGTCTGACTGTGGGCATCATTCTATCCTTGCTTGGTGGGGGTTGTGTGGGTTTCTCATGGGTAACATGAGCCAGGGCTCCAGTGCATAACCTGCATCCCCCATTAGATGGCCTCGTGGAAAGTCACCCCTAGCAAACCTTGTGTACATCTCACAGGTGCGCCATATGTGTGAATCATGAAAACTGCCTGGATTACCTGCACAGACATTGTAGATGATCCCCTGGCATTAGAGACAGCCTGACAGTTTATAGAGAGGTACCCTTTTCTGTTGTTGTACCTTCTTCCCTGTTCACTGGGTGGACATTTTATTTCTATTTGTGTTCAGTCTATGGCCCCCCCAGCACTTCAGGGAAGTGTGCTATTGCATAAACTTACTGCATGGATTGTGTTCTCTCCTATGGGATACATGGAAAACAGATGTAATCCCTTGCATGCAGTAGCATTGCATTTAAAAGCTGACATAATATTGTATATGTTGATGCCTGTGACATTCCAAAATGTATCCCCTGTGGGTCTCTAGAAAATACCAGTAACTGGTATATGTAATCCTACTCCATATCTTTATTTCCACAGGGATGGGTTCTTAACAATTTTCCTGGGGCCTGAGGTGGGAGTGGCAAAAGTTGCATTGTTCCTCTAGAGTTTCCCCAGTCCACCCTGTATTATTCTGCAATGTCTGTGTCATGCAGTCCATGATAAGTCAAATGGAGTCTAAACACCCTTCTTCTTCTTGCCCAAGATCTGTCAGCAGTACCTTGATTTAAAACCTGTTGGACATACAGCATAATGATAACAACAGGAACCCCAAACATTTTGTCCTGACTATAGTCGTGTCTGTATTCCAAAGACTTTTGGAGTTCAAGTCAGGAGTGAGCACTGAGGGTATATGGTTGCTTTATAGCTTGCGGAATAGTTCTACCATTTTGGATTGGTTAATTAGCAGATAATTTGGCTCTGTATGCTGTCATTAACATATTTTGCAACTTCCCTTTGTTTTGAGGCTCTACACAATGTGTAGAGCTATTTAATAAATACCAGATTTCTTGCTATCATGTGCACAGTGTACCACACCACTACCACAATAACAGCACTTAGTATAGCTGTTAATGAATCCAGCCCAATGTGTCTGTATTTTATTTCATGGACAGTCACTGTATTTTTGAATTTGGTATTACAGAAAATGTGATGACTCTTAAGTGGAACAGGTCAATGTAGCCCAGAAAATTCTTCTTCTTCTTTAAGTCACTGCAAGTAGTGCTTAAAAGAATTTTGATATCACAAAAATATCATTTCTATTACATGCAATGGATTGCTTTTTTTTGTTATGCCTACCTTCAATTTCCTTAATACTGATGGCAGTCTAGTCTTCTTTTTTTCTGTTTAATGACTTACAGTAATGCTAAATAATGCAGGTCAGAATGAAACAATAAACCTCCTCCTTACTTTATAATATCAGTATGATTAACATCTATGAGAAATTGTAAGATTTAGATTGACAAAGCAACACAGAAATATAGTTAATATTTTATCAAGCCTTTCTTAAGTAACTGACTGTAGAGAATGTACCCATTTCAAGAAAAATAATTTGAGTGTTGTAAATTTCCATAAATGTTTTTGCAGGCTGCCGTGTTTGCAGTACTTTTTTGAATTTATGAAGCTAGCTCCACTTTTTGGTGCAGATGGTGGTAAAAATGTTTTTATGAATTACTAAGTTTTACTTTAGAAATGTTTATAGCCATGTGATTCCCTTTAATTCATTCCATTTGTTGATTCTGGAACCAAGAATAAAATAGAAACAACAGCCTAAAGCGTAATGAAGAAATGATAAACTTTACATGACATCTGTATTTTTCATAAAAAAACAAATTGTCATATCTGCCGCATGTACGCCTTGGAGGCTACCCTTCTGATTTTCAATGAGTGAAGTTCGCTTTCCTGTACGCACATCAGTATATTTGTGTAATTCAAATATGTACTAACTCATGCTATTTTTGTATTACAGACTTTTAAATGCTGCCAGTAAAAATAAAAGATTAAGAAAGTAGGAAAGTTCTGCCAAAGTAACATTTCTTAGGGAGCTATAGAAAATAACATTTAGACAAACGTGCCACAACATGGTTATTTATTTTGGCATGCTTTGGGTGGGTGTATTCTTATTTACTTATTTTCATCCCTATTGTTTAATTACATAGAAACACACAAATGTTTTCATGGATTCATAGTTACAGATCAGTGACCCCAGTCTTCAGACCTGATTTCACCAACAACTGAAATGCCTGTGATTCACTTCTCATACGTCTCACCATTGTGACGTTTAAGCTCTTCCTGATTTTTTTACACTAGCACATTGAAGCAGGTGTGGCAGTAGTTGAATATCACTTTTTTAATAGCACTGATAGTCTGATTTTACATTTGATTACTAAATCTGCAGGCAGAAAGATTAATTTAAAACTGCATCAGATAAGACTTCATACACTTAACACAGTTGCACCTTAATTAAAATGTAAGACACAAAGAATACTGTTAGCGATTTCAGATTACCTTCCTAAATTAATACATTTACTGTTATCTTTGGGGTTCATTGGACACTCTAAAATTGGCCCTAGGTGTGAGTGTGTGCATGTGTGTGTGCCTTCTGTGGAAGGTTGGGTGCCGGGCTGGCAACTCGACACCGTAAAACTCCACTTCCAATCATGAGCGGACAGATGATACGCTGTGGCGACCCCTAACCAGGAAAAGCCGAAAGAAGAAGAAGAAGACTGTTATCTTTGTGGTTCCCCACATTATTTAATATGTTTCTTTAAGCAGGAAAACATGCTGAGCTATATGCTGTTATAGTCTAATGCATGAATTTCAGCCAGGAAATCTGTCAGTTTAACAGACTTGGATAACAGTGAGAGCCACTAGGCAGCTTCTTTCTGCAGTGTTTGGTTTGATTCCTTTACTCTTCATTTGCATGTATATGACCCCTTGTGATCATCTCAGCTGAAGATGCTCCCAAGTCATAAATGAAAAGGCATTTCTGCAATGTAGCCTTACCCCAAAACCAAATCCATCTATCTGGTGGTTCCAAGACAAATCCAGATCTTATAGTGACCCCACAGATAGCCATACACAAAGAGTTTACTAGGTAACAGAAGTAGACAGATTGGCCTTTCTTCTACATCATGCATGTACATCACACACACACACTCTGATAAACAAATACACACATGTGGGCAATGTATGGTTGACAATTTCCCTAATGAATGTCTTTTGGATGTGAAAGGAAAATGGATCACCCTGAGGAAATCCATGCAAACACAGGGAGAGCATGCAGGTAATACACAGAAGACAACCCTGCAAATAACATGCTGCAATGTGATAATTGCATCACTAAAAAAGGAGCTGTGAGGGTCTATGTTGATGTACTGGTAACTGCAAATACAGCAAGCAATCTGGCACTGTTAGTGGTTGAACTCCACCACTGCCAACCATCACAGCAAATATGTAAGGAACACAGGTTGTGGTCCTTGGATTTACTGCACTACTTCACAATCGTGTTATGACCACCAGAAGAATTATCACTAAAATCAAAACACTAGCACCCAAGTTAAAAATGAAAGGATGCATAAGAACCTGATTCACTGACCAACTCACCAAATACAACCTGACCTAACAGCGTCCAAGGAAAATACACTGCTGCCCTGGATATGGACTTCCAACATCTATACTCAGACTAGTACTTTGACATAGCACTCTTTCTCACTGCTCTAGCTCACTCTGTTAATTTTTGTGTCCTCGGTGTCACTTACCCATCATAAATGCCTTTCCTCGAAATTACTCCTTACACACACACACACACACACACACACACACACACGCACACACACCCACACACACACACACACACACACACACACACACACACACACACACACACACACACACACACACACACACACACACACACATCACTCTCTGTGAAGGCTGGTAGAATTCTTTCATTCCCCACAGCTTTTGTTCTGGCATGGTAGTACTGACACTATCCTAGATATGGCTAGGGACCAACCAGCAACCAGTCCACTCTGTTAAAATAGCCAGATAATATTAATAACCATAAATGGTAATCTGCATAGTGATTTAGCCAATTCGAGATAGATACCTGCAGCTTGAAAACATAAAATGATAACTAGTACCCCTTTTTAGATAATACATAAATAAATAACAACTGCATTACCTTAAAAGTGAATAAAAAAACTTTATTTAGAAAATAAAGAAGTTGAAACATGCTGTTACAAATCAAATATGCAAAGATAAATATATTTACAAAGAATAGAAAATATTTAAATTTACAGAAGCAATTCCTAATAGAAAAACTTTAATCACTAGTAGCTAAACACATTTACTAACTCTGAAAGAATTCTGACTCTAAACTGAGCATAGTTACAGGCAGATTAAAGATAGCCACTTTCACAGATGTATTCCACAAGAAGTTTGCTGCAGGATTGGTTTTAAACATGATTCAGCTCAACAAAGATATATCAGTTTATTAGTTTCTTTCCAAGTTCCAAGAAACCAGGGGACAGTATCTTTTATCCACATGCAGTAAAACATCAGAAAGACTAACGAGCATGATCACACTGCCACACTTTTGTTTTTTATTTGTTTATTTTTCTTTGACAGATTGAAGTTTCTTACAACTTTTAAAGCTGTTACAATTTCTGATACTGTCCCGTCATGGCTGTTGTGTGGTTTTACAAAGGAATAAGGCCTAGCAGATCTGAAAGCTGCACAAAAAGCTTGTTACAAACTTCTCTGATATTTCTGACATTAGAGTTAGACTTTCTTAAAACAAATGCCACAGTTCATCAGAGATGTCCACAGAAGCTTATCTTTTTACCAATTTCAAGGCATAGTCAATAAACCTCTTGTACTATGCAGAGGTTTATGATCATGTCTGTGATCAGAACCGAGTTGCAATAGTTTTGAGAAATGTATTCACTGAGAACGATGCACACAAGTTGAATTTCCTGAATCGATTTGAGAACATATGTCTTACAGAGTCTCTTTAATAAGCTTGTGATACATGTGCAGCTGTTAACCAATTGAGATTACATTATAGCTTTTAAAGTTGCTGATTGTTTTACCATACAGTTCTATGATGATTGCAGTGTGTGTGTGTGTGTGTGTGTGTATGTTTGTGTGTGGCAGTGTCATCTTCACTTAGATGTGACAGCTATATTCATTCCTAAGATCCTCATTATGGCAAGCTTTTATAACTAGATTCTTAAGTATTCTCATTCACAGGATGTAATAAGCATTTTGGTGCACTATATAAGCATATCCATTCCCACTGTGGCTATATTGTGATAAAATAACTTCAGTCTCTATAAGTTTGCCCAGATCTTAAGTTTTACCTACCAAACCTATTACTTTCTAATTGACTGACCTTGTTGTATGTGACATCCCCCTGCCAAATGATATCTTGACATATTTTGTTATGTTAAAACTCAAGTTATTCCCTGAGACAATCCTTTAGTTCTTTTATGTGAGGTTAAAGAATGACTTGCAAATGGTGAATTAACTGCATGCCCTACCTTGCAGTCATCTGTACTTATTTATCAATATCACTTTAATACCTGCAATAAAGATATCAGATAATAATGGCACTGCAGCAAATCGTCCTAGAGCATAGCTTACAATGCTTGATTTTCTGGAAAATTCTCAACTAGCTTCAATGTTTATTTATTTTATTTACTTACATACTTATTGTTACACAGCCAGTCTATATTAAACTTGCCGTTCTGTTGTTTGTTTTATTTGCACTAAGCTATCTATTGATTCAGTAACTGCAGTGGTACCTAAGTTCCAGGCATATAATATGAGCTAGTTTGTCCAAGACAGCTAAAACTTGTTTAATGAATTTTGGGTACTTTTCCGTTATCGGGGCAACACACTGTTTCTCATTCTGTATGGTTCTGACTGCTGTAATCATTGTCAAAAATGTCATGCATAATGATTTTAAGTTTAAGGCAGTGTAGTTTGGGAAATCATACCAAAAGTTTTCCGTTATCGGCCAACACGCAATTATCATACAGGGATCAGCCCTGAAGCAGTGGTTTTGACAGATTTCCCTTCTTTAACTGTGTGGAATTGTAGAGGCCTGGCTTTTGTCTGAATTGTTTTAACTTACTCCCTTTTCTGCTGGCTAAATGGGAAAAGCAGTCAAACATGGACTGAAATCTTTAACTTGTACATGGCGGCACTATCACACAAGTGCTGTAATTCTCCCAGAAGTTGTCCACACAAAATAGAATCCAAGCGGTGGTTTTGACTGATTTCCCTACCAATCTGCATTTCCAATTAACAGAACTAGGGTGTTATTGGACTATCAACCAGTTGTATTTTGTAATGCAAGCGGGAAACAGTGCCTGAAAAGCTGACATTATTCCTTTCTGTTATCATTTAGAAAAAGTGAAGACTATAGCCACATCAGCAGCAGCACAGTGATCATTGCAACCGCATGCTACGACTCTAGCTCCTCATTATACTTGTTGCCCCGATAACGGAAAAGTACCCTATTTTGAATATTGCCATTTTTAGGTTACAGGAATAGCATACTGTTCTCAATGCAATAAAGCTAGGCATGCACATTCTTTTTCTTTTATTCATGAGATAAGTATTCTTGCCAAAATTGTGCAAAGACAAGATGCCAAGCACATAGTACAGACATTTCCTTGGTTTAATTTTCACCAGCTTTGTAGATACCACTAGTCTGGACCATTTCAAAAATGTCACAAAAATGTAACTTTGAATATATTTCCTGAAAAACCAACCTTGTGCCACATGGAATGCTACAACTGTTCTCCAGATATAGAAAAAGGACAACTTTGTTAAGCACTTCTATGTCATAAGAAAGAGCATCCATGTCACATCATTGAAGCTTTAGTTAATCAAATATCTAAAGCTTGATCTAGTAATATCGACAGCTAAAACTGTCAAACGGCTGATTCAACCAAGGAAAACACTTCCCTTGGCTGAATTAAAAAAAAAAATTGCATCCGGAATCAAGTGGGGGGCTGTGTCCCCCACACCCAGTACCTATATATACCAACTCCAAGATCACTCCAAATTGGAGAAACAGGCATACTCCACAGAACGGCCAAGGGAAGTGTTTCCCTGGGTTAAATTGGCCTGTTCGACAATTTACGGTTTCAATATTACAAGTTCGAGCTTTACATATTCAATTAAGTAAAGCTTCGATCTTGTAATATAGACTCAAGAAAGATACTAACATTATTCTTTTATTTACGTTTTGTGCTGTTACACACTAGTCTGTTACAGTATTACCAGAGCCAGCCCAGAATAATGTCAAAAGTGTTTCCAAAAATTTAACAGCAGTTAAAACATTTTGTTCATTGGAGCACTCTTGCTTCTGCCCATCATCTGCATGGCTGATCTGTTTTACAGCTTTTAAGGCTGTGATACACTTTACGCTCCTCACTTTGTCTTGTAACTAGTAATACATCAGGACAGAAGTGAAATCTCCATGTACTACAAATAGTTATGATCATTTTTTTCAATCATAATTATTTATGCCTTTTTAATGTGGAAGTCAAAATTCACCACTTGGGTTTTGCTTTATTCTGAGCACGAGGTGAATTTTTTGACAACCTTATTTAAAACACATAATGAATTGGTTATAATTAATCCGCAGTGGTGCAGCGGTAGCATTGTTGCCTCACAGCAAGAGGTTCTCTTGTTCGATTCTCGGCTGGAATGCCTTCTGTGTGGAGTCTGCATGTCCTCCCCGTGGCAAATGGTCTCTGAAATACATGTGTGAATGGGCATTCCTTCGTTGAAGGTTGGGCATTGGGCTGGCAACTTGGCACCATACAAATCTACTGCCAATCATTAGCGGACCGGAATTCCACTGTGGCAACACCTAACTGGGAAAAGCCGAAAAGATAAACAACAAATGAATTGGTTATAATTGGAGACCTGATCCTAATGTTCTATATTAAAGATCTACTAAGCTGTACCCAGTTTATGCATAAAAATGCTTCCCAATATTGTTTTTTGGCCCCTTTCAACTATCATGCCATATTTTAACTGATGTCAGAAATTCCTGTTTATTAATTAAAGGGGATACTGTATGTCCAAGATTTTCCAAGTGCATTGTACTGATGTAATCTGTAACATGCAAACTGAAATAATTAGAGAATACCTCCATGATCTCTACAAAATTTTGCTCCTTCCTTTGATTTTGTTCTGTGTTCTACTTCTATTTTATTTACCTGGTTATACAAAAGGGTAAAAAAGAATTTAAGTTACCTTTCATGTCAGTGAATGTATTTTTTGTTTGTTAGTTCTACTTTTTAATATTCTGGTAAGCACTTGTATGCTGATGACACATGTGCATCACCACAGTGGTTCCATTAGAACTGGTGCCATAGGAACAGTAGAATCCAGAGTAACAGGATATTCTAAGCACTGCCCTACATTTACAGTCTCACCAACTGCTGATGTAGGTCAGTGCACTGAGATATTGACTGCACTCCTTGGTGAAGAACCAATAGTAGCGAGGAGGTCACTGCCTTGAGCTTTCACAGAAGAACTTGGGTTGATCACCCTGCTGTCACTTCATTAAATCGTTTTTCATGAAATTTGCTCTATAGCTGAGCAGAATGGTATTCCAACTAAATTGATACTGTCTTATTTTCTTGAAAAAAAAAACTGCAAAGGATAGCATGGAGTCTGTATATCCTCCATGTTTTCATATGTATTTTCATGAAGAGGACAAGTTTCCCCTCCATATCCCAAAGCCTTGTCTGCAAGTCAGCTAAATTATCCATTGTTTATTTGCTGTGTAAGATGAATGTGTGTGTGTGTGTGTGTGTGTGTGTGTGTGTGTGTGTGTGTGTGTGTGTGTGTGTGTGTGTGTGTGTGTGTGTGTGTGTGTGTGTGTGTGTGTGTGTGTGTGTGTGTGTGTGTGTGTGTGTGTGTGTGTGTGTGTGTGTGTGTGTGTGTGTGGATGTGTGTGTGTGTGTGTGTGTATGTGTGTGTGTGTGTGTGTGTGTGTGTGTGTGTGTGTGTGTGTGTGTGTGTGTGTGTGTGTGTGTGCGTGTGTACCTGTGTGCATCTGTAAGAGAATGGTGTCTTATACAGGATTATTTTCTCTCCCTTGACCCAATAGGGTCAGGATAGGCTTCTGTTTCCCCAGCAACCCTTAATTGCATACAGTGTGGATCAGAAAAAATAAATATATTATTTGAGTGAATGATTGAATAGCAAGTGTTTTTCCTATTTGCTGACTATTGTAAATAGGTAGTCCAGAGTCAGTCTTTATTCAATTTTTGGGACACTATGCACAATGTTTCTGCAAAGAAATCCTAAACTGCTAATTGTGTAGCAGAAACAGAAAATTTCTGCAGTATAAATATATCAGTGGTTCTGCAGTATAAATATGTCAGTAGTACTTCCCATCTGCCATCTGTTACTTAAATGCTTGCCTCTGTCAATCGTATCTATCCCAGAAGTGATTGTTCACCTTCTACAATGCTGTCACAGCAAGGGGTCCATTTGGTTATTGCAGTTAAATGCCTATTTACTGGAAACCAGTCCCTGGCCAGAAATGCTAGATTAGAATAATAGTATAGGAAAGTTTAGACTTTGCCTCCTGCATCTTTAAGATACTGTTGTTGACCATTAATTTAAACCAGGAGGGGCACATACATTCAGTAGTAGGTGCCATTCAGGTACATGACTTCAAGACATGTTTCTCAGCTGCCCCTATTTGCTTTACTATTATTAGTATAATTACATTTCATACTGTTAACTCTTTGCCATTACTTTTGGTAACAATGCATTTTTATTGAAAAAAAATACATTTAATATATTCCAACACACACATATCTATCTATATATATATATATATATATATATATATATATATATATATATATATATATATATAGAGGAAGTGCAGAATTATTTTCTGAACGCTGTTAGCTTTAATTCAAAATCATACTATAGTAAGGATCAGAACCCAGCCACTGGGGATGCACAAGCCAGTGCATTTCTTTGTGCCGGTCCCAAGAATGGATAAATGGGGAGGGTTGCATCAGGAAGGGGATCTGGCGTAAAACTTCACCAAATCATTTCATGCAGACACCAGTAAATATTTCCATATCGGATCGGTCGAGGCCCGGGTTAACAACGACCACCACCAGTACTGATAGCCAACAGGGTGCTGGCAGAAATTGGGCTACTGTTGGCCGAAGGAGGAAAAGAGGCAGAAGGCATGGCCGAAGGCAGGAAGAGAGGAGAAAGGCTAGGATTGTGGTTCTGAGGGTCGGAAATTTGAATGTTGGCAGTATGACTGGTATAGAGAGAGAGCTAGCTGATATGATGGACAGAAGGAAGGTTGTTATATTGTGTGTGCAAGAGACCAGATGGAAGGGGAGTAAAGATAGGGGTATTGGAGGTGGGTTCAAATTGTTTTATCATGGTGTGGATGGGAGGAGAAATGGCGTAGGAGTTATTCTGAAGGAACAGTATGCTAAGAGTGTTTTGGAGGTGAAAAGAGTGTCGAATAGAGTGATGTTTATAAAGCTGGAACTTGATGGTGTAATGATAAATGTTGTTAGTGCATATGCTCCACAAGTTGAGTGTGCAATGGATGAGAAAGAAAAATTTTGGAGTGAATTGGATGAAGTGATGATGACTGTACCCAAGGGTGAGAGAGTAGTGATTGGAGCAGATTTCAATGGGCATGTTAGTGAAGGGAACAGAGGGGATGAGGAAGTGATGGGTAGGTATGGTGTTAAACAAAGGAATGCAGAAGGTCAGATGGTAGTGGATTTTGCAAAAAGGATGGACATGGCTGTGGTGAATATGTATTTTAACAAGCAGGAGGAGCATAGGGTGACATACAAGAGTGGAGGAAGATGCACACAGGTGGATTATATCTTATTTAGGAGGGCCAGTTTGAAGGAGATTGGAGACTGTAAAGTGGTGACCGGAGAAAGTGTAGTTAGGCAGCATAGGATGGTGGTTTGTAGGATGACAGTGATCAAGAAGTGGAGGAGGAGTGTGAGGGCAGCACCAAGGATCAAATTGTGGAAATTGAAAAAGGGTAATTGTGAGGTGGAGTTCAGGGTTGAGTTAAGACAGGCACTGGGTGGCAGTGAAGAGTTACAAAATAGCTAGGTAACAACAGCAGAGCTAGTAAGGGAGACGGCTAGAAAGCTGCTTGGTATCACATCTGGACAGAGGAAGGACTACAAGGAGACATGGTGGTGGAATGAGGAAGTACAGGACAGTATACAAAGAGGTTGGCAAAGAAGAAGTGGGATTGTCAGAGAAATGAAGAAAGTAGACAGGAGTATAATGAGATGAGGTGCATGGCAAAGAGAGAGGTGGCGAAGGCTAAGGATAAGGCATATGAAGAGTTATATGAAAGGCTGGACACTAAGGAGGGAGAAAAGGACCTGTACCAATTGGCTAGACAGAAGGACTGAGCTAGGAAAGATGTGCAGCAGGTAAAGGTGATAAAGGATAATGAGGGAAACATACTCACAAGCGAGGAGAGTGTGTCGAGGAGATGGAAAGAGTACTTTGAGGGGTTGATGAATGAAGAGAATGAGAGGGAGTTTGGATGATGTAGGGATAGTGAATCATGATGTACAATGGATTAGCAAGGAGGAAGTAAGGACAGCTATGAAGAGAATGAAGAATGGAAAGGATGTTGGCCCAGATGACGTACCTGTGGAAGCATGGAGGTGTTTAGGTGAAATGGCAGTGGAGTTTTTAACCAGATTGTTTAATTAAATCTGGGAAAGTGAGAGGATGCCTGAGGAATGGAGAAAAAGTGTTTTGGTACCTATTTTTAAAAATAAGTGTGATGTGCAGAGCTGTAGTAACTACAGATGGATTAAATTGATCAGTCACAGCATGAAGTTATGGGAAAGAGTAGTGGAAGCTAGGTTAAGAAGGGACGTGATGATTAGTGATCAGCAGTATGGTTTCATGCTGGGGAAAGAGCACTACAGATGTGATGTTTGCTCTGAGAGTGTTGATGGAGAAGTACAGAGAATGTCAGAGGGAGTTGCATTGTGTTTTTGTAGACTTAGAGAAAGCATATGACAGGGTGCCTAGAGAGGAGTTGTGGTATTGTATGAAGAAGTCAGGAGTGTCAGAGAAGTATGTAAGAGTGATACAGGATATGTACGAGGGTAGTGTGACAATGGTGAGGTCTGTGGTGGGAGTGATGGATGCGTTTAAGGTGGAGGTGGGGTTACATCAAGGATCAGCTCTGAGCCCTTTCTTATTTGCAATGGTGATGGACAGGTTGACAGACGAGATTAGACAGGAGTCCCCGTGGACTATGATGTTTGCAGATGACATTGTGATCTGTAGTGAGAGTAGGGAATAGATGGAGGAGACCCTGGAGAGATGGAGATATGCTCTAAAGAGAAGAGGAATGAAGGTCAGCAGGACTAAGACAGAATATATGTGTGTGAATGAGAGGGAGGATAAAGGAATGATGAGGATGCAAAGAGTAGAGGTGGTGAAGGTGGATGAGTTTAAATACTTGGGGTCAATATTTCAGAGTAACAGTGAGTGTGGAAGAGAGGTGAAGAAGAGAGTACAGGCAGGATGGAGTGGGTGAAAGAGAGTGTCAGGAATGATTTCTGACAGATGAATACCTGTAGGAATTGAAGGGAAGGTCTACAAGAGGGTAGTGAGACCAGCTATGTTATATGGGTTGGAGGCAGTGGCACTGACAAAAAGGCAGGAGTTTGAGCTGGATGTGGCAGAGTTATAGATGTTAAGATTTGCACTGGGAGTGATGGGGGTGGACAGGATTAGGAATAAGTATATTAGAGGGTCAGCCCAGATTGGAAGGTTTGGAGACAAAGCCAGAGAGGCAAGATTATGTTGGTTTGGACATGTGCTGAGGAGGGATGCAGAGTATATTGGGAAAAAGATGCTAAGGGTGAAGCTACCAGGTAACAGGAAAAGAGGAAGGCCTAAGTTAAGGTTTATGGATGTGGTGAGAGAGGACATGCAGGTGGTTGGTGTGACAGAGCAAGATGCAGAGGACAGGAAGAAATGGAAACAGGTGATCCGCTGTGGCGACCTTTAACGGGAACAGCCGAAAGAAGATGATGATGACTATAGTAAGGATCAGAGAATTTGTCCTTGTTTTCACTGTAGTGTGATCTCGAATTTGGTATATATGATATGCAGGGGGTGTGGGAGGCACAGCCCCCCACATGGGGGTGCAATGGAGCTTGCCCCTCTGCAAAAATACTGAAAAAATCTGTGTTTGTTTTTTTTTTGTTTTTTTTTAATTAATTAGACATTTGAAGTAGTTTTATAAAGTGTGAGGTAGTGCAAGGGAATACAATTGTGGTGACTTCTTGATAGCAGTTGCAAGTCTACTGAGAATGTGAAAAGGAATTTGTCATTATACTGGTGTTTGTGTTTACAGTTTTTTATTACAGCTTGTTTAATAGGCTTATATTTGTTTAACATTGGTGCTTGTTGGGAGGAATGTACCATGCTAGTAGAAAAGTTGTGTGTTAGGTATCAGATGAGGCATATCTGTTTGCTAGTGTGTTTTTCAGTGGTTTAAGTGTCGGTGAAGTGCATTTTCTGCAATCTGTATTTTTGAATTCCAGGTCTCGGTTATTTAGGGTTCAGGGAAGTGTGAATTCAGCAAGAAGAAGTATATATATATATATATATATATATATATATATATATATATATATATATATATATATATATATATATATATATATATATATATATGTATATATATATACACATACACACACACACACACACACACACACACACACACACACACACACACACACACACACACACACACACAGACACATATTAAAAACATATATTTGCATATACATTTTACAACACATTTTATTCATATACACATATATATGCACTTATATGCACTTATTTTTGCATGGTCATTAATATTGATGTGCTGGACTCTTTAAGATATTTGAGCTGTTGATTAATCATCCATAGGATTCAATAAAATCTGTCTATGCTCCATGTAGAGCCTACATGGAATGTATCTGCATACATGGCCATTGTTCCTCCCCAGCAGAACTCCATACTCCATACACCTTAATTATGGAGCACTGCTGAGGGACATCGGAGTTACATGGGTTCTGAATCCATGCAAGCAGCAGTGTAGAGGCTGTCCCATATTTGTGGACTGTCTAGAAAATGTCTGGACAGGTGGTAAGCACAGAACAGTAATTTAAAACATTTTTTTAATTATATGTATGTTTGCATGGTGCGGTGCTTAGTGATGTGGAACTACGCTTATAGTTATGCACCTGACATCTGCTTTATATCTAAGAATAGAAAATGGATGTAATCAATTGAATTTTTAAATTCTTTTTTGTGTGTGTGTCTCCCTGTTGGCATGGAGCGGCACTGCGCTTAGTGATGCAGAGTTGCACTTATACTTGTACACCTGACTTCTCCCATATATCTAAAAATAGAAACCGGATGTAATCAATTAAACTAGTTTATTAATTTTTTTTCTCCCTGTTTCCGTGGAGCAATGCGGTGCTTAGCAATGCCATCAGACATTTAAAAATAGAAACCGGATGTATTTAATTTTCATAATTCTGTGGTGCTTAGCAATGCACAAACCCGTGCAGCTTTGCTGCACAATGCTAACAGGTCTAATAGTAGTAAATGTGAAAATAAACTACTTCCCTGCACTATTCAAGTAGCTAGATAGGTTGAATCGTGAGTTACAGTGCAGTAGGTCTAGAGTTTGAGTCCTGAATACTCATATGTTTTACATGTATTGTTTTGAAAATGAGTTAGCTGACTGAAACATCACTGTAATTTAAAATTAAAAAAATTGTGAAATTTAGCAAAGCTGCATAGTGCTAAGCTCTGCTTAAACATGGTCAGTGGTCTACTCCATTTGTGCAATCCTCAGCTTCGCTTAAATGGTTTGTGTGATTTTGTGCGATGCTAAGCGACGCAACACTTTTTTGAAAGTTGCAGTATGACATGTAAGGGCGGGAATGCAGCCATTATAAAGGTCAATAGGCAGGAATTTCACACCATTAATTGGAGTTCTCACTTGGCTGTTGGTATGCCTGGTGATGTTGATGAGGGAGCATGCTTTCAGGTGCAGAGGTGTGGTGTGTAGGAGTCTAAAGTGTTTTTTGGACTCCTGGTGAAAAAAGTATGAACCCCAGTGGCTGCAGGGTGATTTCCAGGCCTCAGAGTGTACATTTGAGGCCTGGAATATCAGTTGGCTAGGCAACTTCCCAGTGCTACTGGTATCACCCACACTGGTGAGCAGTGTCATCACCACTATTATGACCTGAAGCATAGGAAGAGGAGAACATTGGACACCTGGATCCAAGAAGCTCAGGCTGGGCAGACCCCACAGATATGTAAGTATGTTAGGCAGCACTCTGGAAATATACAAGCTGAATCTGTGCCAAACTGGTATGCATAATGGATTGCTTCTCTTTCAACAGCTGCGGAAGAGAGAGCTCGCGGTGTGCAGTCCCATGCAGGGTGCCTGGCCATGATGAGGCAAGAGTGTGGCAAGTGGGAAAACTTCAAAGTAATAACTTAATGCATAACATAATCTTATAATAAATTAGTTAAAGAGTTTGCAGTCTTAGCAGTCAGGAATGACATACCTGGGACATGTAACATGTTTAGTAATGTGTCACTGCCTAACTGTAATGCAAAAGCAGGTTACATCATGTAAACATGCAGTACTGTGTAGTATGGTTTCCAAACATCAATTAATGTTGGGGTCTCACAATATTAAGAGTCACTGTTCTGGTCTGCTCATTGTCTGAAAAATGCTGTTGGTTGCACTCAAGTAATGGACAGGGTATACGGGTTAGTTATTAGATGCCTTACACAGCTATCCATGGTCTACTTGCCAGACCTGAAGCAACAATAATCTATAATTCTAAAGGGTGATAGTGCTTTCTTATGTATTGTTTCCACATAAAAAGTGTTCACCATTTCTGTATTCACTGCATGTGTGTTCTAACCTGACACCAGTCAACTGTTAAATGTACAGCAATAATAACTGCAGCAGAAATGTCTGAAACAAATGTAGTTCATTACCCAGACTAAGATTCAAGCCTCTGTTCTGCTCATGTTGTCTGAAAGACTGCTGTGTATTCCACCCAGGCAATGAACATGGTATATGGGTAAGGTAAGTGAAGTCCTGGACTGCTATCCATTTGTCTAAATGCCAGATTAAAAGGAACATTTTATCAACAGCAATTACAACAGGATTGTTCTTTCGATAAGTAATCTTTCAAATAAGTTATTATTCCAGTATTCACTGCATGTGTGTTCCTTTCAGACACCAGTCAACCATTACATATTAATTAATAAATAGTGCATCTGCAAATGTCAGAAATAAATATAGTGCAACACCCAGATTAAGGGTCAAGTTTGAGTTCTGATCATTTTCCTGAAATATGCTGTAGATAGCATGCAATGAATGAACAGGGTATAGGTCAACAGACGACTTCAACAGCCATACATGTGTGTAACCGACAGATTTCATGTAACATCAATCATTAGAGTGTAAAGCGAAATGGTGCTTTGATAAGTACTGTAGGCAACTAAAGTGCTTGTTATGCATGTGTTCACTGCATTTAGTTTTCAATGTGATACCACACACAGCTATGCATGTCTGTAAATGTAGGATTTCACACAAAATGTTGCAAGAAACATCTTAAAGGTGCTAGTGTTTTCAGAATTCATTATACTGAAATAAAGCGCACATAATTCCTGCAGTCACTGCTTGCGTGTTCTAATTCCATGGCAGCCATCTCACAAATAACCAGCTGTCCAGTGTACTTGGTGTACATGAACATACCTCTCAACTGTCATGCTTTTGCAAAATGTAATGACTAGTGCCCCATATGCCTGGCACTTGATTTGCAGATAGATGACATTATTTGGAATCCAGTTTATTGGCAAATATATTTACAGAACACCTTGGTAGTCATATATGAGCATACTATATAAAGCAGTTCCCTGTAGTTGTGTACCTGCATTTGTTAGTGCTTGGCTCATAGTGTCACATACTAACAAGTTGAGAGCTATGTACATGCAACATCATCTATACAAGAACTGTAGTCACTATACTCACAACTGACACTGCACACCTGTAGAAGTATGTACTAGTAGTCTATGTAATAATATTAGCTGTGAGTTAACTAAGGGAATGTGTTTATTGCTCTCCCCACCCTTTATCTTCTTTAATTTATTAATGTTATTATTATGATTTAATATTAATATATTATTTTCACTAACTGTTATATTGGCCTTATGTATTATTTCATACTGGCTTGTTGTTAACATATTTGCCTTTATGTTATTTGTTGCTGTGTTCCTCATAATATACCTTAATATGTATTTTGATTAATCAATATCATCTTCCATTATGTTAATACAAACATTTGTTTGGTTATTACTTATCTTACCTTATGTTTATATTTCATTTACTGCAGTGTGACAAGGTAGGCTGGTTCCAGGTGATCCACCTACCTTGGCTCCCCCAGCTGTGGCACCGGGACCCAGCATGTCTGGGCCACAGCCTGGTGGTGCCTCCTCTGCTGCCCCTGCACTGCCTGTACCATCAGGTAGTTCTGTCTCACAGGCTGGAGCTGGGACCCCTTTGGGAGTGGAGGTGGACGGGGTGATTTTGTCACCCATCAAGAACTGCCAGGTATGGCATGTAGGGTGCTCCACCAAACTGTTGGTGCATGCCTGTGCCAGATGGAGAAGATGATGTCCATCCTGATAGGCCAGCATCACCAGGGATGCCAGCCTCCACCACTGTCACCACAGAGGCAGTGAAGGACCAGTGCTGATAGTCCCATGGGTGAGGACTTGAGTCATACTGCTACCGTGTGGATGCTCATGGGACTGGGATTCCTCAACACCCTCCCCATCCAAGGTGTTTACCTCTCTTTGTGTCACACACCAACCCTGTCTGCTGTCTTGTCTGTCTGCCAAAGCTTCCACACCTTCCAAACGTACTTCCCCAACACATACCTCTGTCCCTTCCCCAACATTCTACTCTCACCTTAAAAAAATAGGCACCTGTCCCACAAAAAAAAAATATCGCCTCATACATATGTGTCCACTTGACACATGTAATTTGGTCCAAATGACCTGAAAACGCACTTATATTGTCATTGCACCTATCTGGGGGTGACATTCCAAATTCATAAAAAATATCTGTGAAAGTGCACAGTTGTTGCTGTTCAAGAAATGGATAGCTATGGTTAATTCCTGCACCTGTCCTGCACATGCCTACCTGCCTTTCACTATATTTTCCCTGCTTGCACCCCATTTCAAGACTGTCCTATCTCCTCAATTTTCTCTTCTTTAAAGAGTTTTTGCATGTTGCAAAATAGCGCTACATTGATATATGGTTTTGTAAAAATATTAATCACATTCAGAAAGTACACCTGTGCCCTATTTTGAACCCAGGACCATTGCACCTGCAGAACAGTGTCTCAACCCACCAAGCCAAACAGCTGCTAATGAACATATTTGTTTTAATGAAAACATAGTAATGCTCATGTTCTCATCATCAAGCATGTTTAAGCGATGCTATGCATCATGCCACACCACGCAAACCAGCTAAAAGGAATATAGAAAAATATTACTGTAACTGGTACTCTGCTAGGGAAATATATCACTATAAAGCCATACACATAAATATGAATGTAACTGAAGTATCTAATAGCAATTCAGCAATTACATGTACAACATGTAAAAATATACTTGCTAAAACCTTTATGTAAAAATAGAATTTTAACTGAGACTCTTTTAGAGAAATAAAGCCATACACATAACAATACATGTAAGCATACCTCTCAACCTCTTAGAGCAAGAAATCTGGAAAAATCCATAAATAAAAGTGGGACAAAGGCTGAAAAATGTGGACATTTTTTAAATATTGCTCTTACAAACTTAGAAAGTTGATAGACTAACAGGTTTTGTTTTAGCGTGAATGTTCTGAAGGATATGAAGTCTGAAACTCAAATGTCTGTCATCATTTTCTAACTTCGGTCTTTAGTGATTTATCACTAATTTTCTAGAAAACTATACTTTTATGAAAAACAAACAAAAATATGAGGCCAAAATCTGGACATTCTGCAAAAATCTCTACAGCTGAGAAGTATGCATGTAAGTGCAGTCTGTAACAGCAAATAACTGTGGAATGGTATCTACAACATATAAAAATACACTTACTATGTCAGTGACCCAGTAGTTCAGTCTGAAAAATGCATTGAGAACAATACTTTTTAGTACATATGGTCCTGGGTTCAACTACAGCTGCCTCTACCATTGAAAATACATGTATGTGCACATCATTATAAATCGTGATATGTACTTATGTCTTATCACCTATTTATCCACCCAAAGCAGTACAGATGGAATGTCTGCATCTAAGTGATAGAAATCAAAGGCCTACAGTTAGGACTACTACGAGTATGACACTAGAAAGTGCAGAGAATGTCAGGTCATGCATTAGCCTGAATTCCCACAACATTTTGAGGTGTGTACTGAAATTGTGGCCCAGTAATATGACACTGTAGCCCACATGACTTGGCAGTTGTCCAGATACATGACATAATGGTTAATCTACCCCTTATTTTTCTCTAGGATGCACCAACCATTTTGCCTTTGATTGTGGTACTGATACTGCTGGCTAACATACTTTAAACACGTCATAATTTCCATTGGCATGGCTACCCTCAATCTGGCTCTGCCACTACAACTAGGCTACCACAGGTCCTACACTTATTCTTACAGCCTGTTGTCCTCCAAAGTGTTCACCCTCTCTGCCTATGCTTATTGTCTGCAGCACCAGCTTCAGCATCAGCTTCAGCCTGTAGCACACACATCTGTATGTAAAAAGTAACTGCTACAGACATACTCTCTGTGATTACCTAGTATCTTTACCCCCAGTAATTTCCATCACAACATATGAGATAGGGGTTGTAATCTACATCAAGGCCTTATATATTTTTCAGTGCTTGCATGTGATTGGCTGATTATACGGCAAACCAGCTGTGTTGGCTGCAATTGGCATTTCAGAAGCACAAATTGGTTAAGAGCCAATCACTTGGTAATGAAAACCATGTTTAAAAGGTGAACAGCTAGCTAGGGGAACCATTGTGTATGAGAGTTACTTCAGAGGTTGAACTCATAGGCACAACCTTTATATATCTGTACCTATCAAAGGAAGAGTATTGTACTCCATCAGGTATGTAACCATTTTGTTTACAACGTGATGCATATGTGTGAATATACTTAGGGGGAATGGAGATTACAGCATTAAGCCTTTCTTAGAACTGTAATGATAACATGTCATTGATCTCCAGATTTGTTACACCTACAAATGAACTACAGTACATTAAGGGTAGAATGCTTTTTTATTAATGTGATACACTGGTCTCCTTGGAATGTCCTTTATAGCAGTTGTAATAATACACTGCTATTTGTCTGGCACTGTTGTTTTTATATATTATAGGGGGTTACCCCTGGGAGCCACACTACAATGGACTCCTGTGTTGGGTGTGTGATCATACATCAGTATCTGTCATGACACAAACAGGAATAGCTGACTATTGCTACTATTCTAGTTGCATCCGCAACATTGGTATGTTTGCACACTGTGAAATATGAGCTGTGTAATCAAGCAGTGAATACTACCAGCCATCTGTTATTGCTTTATCTCTACATAGTGTACTCCCACATATGTGATCCTGACATGTTTCCCATTTTATTGTCTTTCAGGAAAGATGTATCCATGACACCAGGGCCCTTTTACAGACTCTGAAAATGACATCATCCTGGAAGCCCTGCATCAACACCATCAACTCCAGCTGTCCAGGGGGAGGCAAAACAGGCAAGAGTGGGCAGCACTGTGAGCTGGCCTGGTCCATGATGTAAATGCTATCAGCCATCACAGCAGGACTTATGAGCAGGTGTGACACCATGTGATTGATACGATCAATGGCACACGCAGAAGAGCAGCAGACATGGCCAGGGATTGTGGTGTCATTGGTGGAGGACCTCCAGTGGAACAACCACTGTCAGCCACTGAGAAATTCCTGGCAAACCTAGGAACAGAGGACAGCTCCAAGGCATCCATCACATGGTATGTCGTGGATGTGGGTGCCACACTTTTCATGCAAGAGGAGTGTCCAGGTAGGCTCCTAGTTAATTGGAATACTGCAGCATTCATTGTTAGGGAGTACATAGTTTTACGCAGGTGTCAGGTGTTTGTTTTTTTGTGGGGGGTGGAGGTTAATTGCAGTTTGAATATCATACTCAGGTTTTGGCCAACATACTGATTAACATAGTAGCTACTGTAAAAGTTAGATATATAGACATATTACCCTGTTATAGTGCAACATGTGGTGGTGTTTACATTACCTCTCCCTTCAGTTTTTACAGGATCATCAGGAATCTGACAAGGCCATGCTCCTGCTCCTGGTAAGCACAGCACTATTTTCTTAGAGATGTAGATTTAGTCCAATGTATTCGCTAAAGTGTCATTCCAGGCCTGCTTCCTGGATTGATGTACTGTTTGCATGATTGCCAACTGCACAGATATTTCCTGACTATACACAGTTTAGAGTCATACCTATGCCTTGTAGGTGCGACCACACTGATAGAATTAACAGTATTGTCAGGACATTACAGATAGCCATATGTGGCAGCTGTGCAGAGTTTTGACAAATGTCAACAGTGTATATTTTTGTTGCTTATGAGATTCTTGTTTAAAGAGCTTTTATTTACAAGTAACTGCAGAAGTTTGTTAGAAAATAATGTCCTCATGTCTTACTGTATGAGGTTGGGGGTTAAACAAGCCTGTAATTGTGACAGCAGTATATACAGCTTAACATATATTGCAACATAGTACTGCAGAGCATAGAAGTGCAGGTATTAATATACTGCTCTTCCCTTTTCTATTACAGGTGACCAGGGGGGTTGGTCTCTGTCCCCTTCACAGCCCAAAGTCAGTGTCTCTTCAGACTTTGATGATGATGGTGGCCAAAGTGAGGCACAGGTGAGGATTGCAGAGGCTGAATCTGTCCCAGAGGTTTACATCCCTCTTCTGCCCTAATTATCACCATACGCAGTCAGTATGCCTACACATACCCATTCCTCAGAGGCCACAGATACTGGACAGTAAGAGGGTGCAGACATTGAACAAGAAAGTGTGGCAACTATGGCTGCAGTGAGTGTTGATACTGGCCATAACCAAATAGATGGTGAGGTTCCACACAGGCAGATTGATAGGGGTGCTCATAGGAGGCCTGCTGTCCTTCCACCACCAGTTGCAGGTTTCTCATCACTTGTTATTCATTGTATGTTATGGGCATGTTCCAAAAGGAACTCCAAATGAATGCTCAGGGTTATGGATGCAGCACAATCTGACATCTGTGATTATCTCCACTGCATTGCTGATACCCTGGATCAGTTCACTGACACAGTTGAAAGACATTGGTCTGAGACGGATCACAGACTATCTGCCTTGGAATACACATTGTCTGTGATGGAATGTCTGGCTGGAGTTAAGCATCGGACTCGTGGACATAGGTCAATGACTGCATCTGCTGAGAGTCCATGTGGTTGTGCATAATTATATTCCCACAGTGGCAGTACATCCAGCGCTCCAGATGGGAGTGTGCTGTCCACACCAAGATGTGGCAGGCCATGGGCTCATGGTCCTGGGTGTTCTCATGGAGGACATGGTCCCAGGTGACAGCAGTCACCATCAGTTATTAGCCCTGCTTCTGACCTTGGGCATGGAGGTGCCAATGCAACTTTTTGCAGAGCCAGTTCCTGTATTCATGGGTGCAAATGGTGAACTGTCAGCTCTACCATGCATGGTTCAAGGCTGTCCAACATACACACATGTAGGGCTCTCACTGAGCTTGACTGTATTCATGCACACACTCACACACCACTTTCACAATCAGGTCAACTACAGGCACACTCAGCACATTTCCATGGTTCATCTTGCCTGCTTCCCTTCCTTGCTCACACACATGCTTTCAACCTATTGAGTCAGCCAAGGCCTCCCACACCCCCACACAGCACCGTGTGCAAGTGATGATACCTGCGCCACATCCCTGCCAACCTCTTTATCGATGCACAGAAATGAAGCTATGTGTCTGATGCACAGGGTGACTATGTAAATTAATATGTAATTGTGTAATCCAGTGTTGCTTTGCCATGCCACTTGTACTGGTCACTGATGGATACTGTATGCTAACATTTGCAATGAGTAAGCCACATAATTTTGTGTACCTTATGTTGTATGATGGTGTAATGGCTGTATACTTACACAATGAAAGGTGTCTCATGGACCTGTTTATGTTTGCATTTCTGGATTCTGTGGGAGACACCTATGGGTACATAGTGACAATAAACACATAAATGTCAGAGCACAGGATGGAATGTCAACACAGAAGAAAAAATGTCTTCAGAAAGGTACAGCAGTATAGGTGCATGGCTCCATAGCTTTATATGTGTATAACAGGCTAACAAGGGCAATGACATCATCTAGCCTACTCATGCATCCCTAATCTGTGAAAACGTCTGATACCCTTGATAAGTGTCAACATGGTTTCAGGAGCTAAAATTCTTACATGTTTTTGAATGTAAAAAAAGTACATTGTGTTCATCCTTTCTATTAATACATCTCAAGTGTTCTGAAATTCTGTCACGCAACCTCCTGATGGTTTTACCCACGTAAAATCCATCACATGAAATACATGAAGCAACATAAACAATATTTTTGGTGTTGCAATTACATATCTCCGGACATGGAATTGTATATTTAAATTGTATATTTAAAGCCATAAACACATAAATAAGGTCCCTCATTTATATATCTACACTATTTTCACATGGCGTATTTCTTCATACAAGATTTTCTTCTAGTGTTAGTTTCTCTTTCAAGTATAACCTTTATGTTGTTCCCTCTACTAAAAACTATTGATGGTTCAGGTCCTAAAATAACTTTAATGTTGTCACTAAGGCAAATCTTCCTGGCATTTCTTAGACTTGTCACCAAATCCTGAGTTCTGTCATTATATTTAAGTATAAATTTAGCACTTAACTTTTCTAAGTTATTGTTAAAATGTGTAAGAATTTTAAGAAGTTTACATTTTTTATTATAGGCCGGGTAATCATGGGTGAAAGGAGTTGTGATATTAACAACAAGGTTGGAGCTTTAGAGACAACCTGGCAATTAAGATTAAATGCCCTTAAATTGCCTGGCTTAAATTATGCTATTTCTTTAATGCCTATTTTAAAATTAAAGTCAAACTAAGTGTAACTGAAAAATGTATCATTTCAACAAACAGTGCTTGTTTAATATTATTAGGTGTGTAAATAGAAATGGAAAACATTTTTTAGAGTATTCATTGATTTGTATTATAAGTTATGGTTTACAATAGTAGTTATAAGTTAAACATCCTGCCTTTAAATTTGTATACTCGCATAATAATGTGACTGTATTAAGTTTTAACTTTGAATATGAATACAATTTTCTTAACACCACAGTGTTTTAACTTTTAGGTAAGGTGAAAAATAAGCAAAGAGAGATGAAATGTATTTACTATATATGAATTAAGTGTATTAATGAAGTTAGCTGAATCATTGGGTTAGGTGGTGATGTAATCAATTAACTAATTAAATATGTATATTTAATGAACTGTGGCTGTTAAACCAAACGACTTTGAAGAAGCCAGTGGTTTGTATCCTGGTGAAAGCGCTTAGTCGTTTGGTATTTCTGTGTTTGTTGGCGTATTAAAAGTGGAAGACTATCGATTTTTCTCTGGTGACTGTTTTTTATTTTTCCATTTTTTACAAGTTTGCCTTTTCTGTTTGGAGTATACTACTTTTTAAGTATTGCAGTTACTTTCAACATGTTTTCCAAGAAATCAGTCATCCAAGGTGTCATTGTCTGTACAGAACACAGGCAAACAATAGAGGGGAAGGTAATAGGTAAGGAGGGAGGTTTTACATAGTTATTCTACAGTTGGGCACTACTCAAGCAGTGTCTACTGAAAGGGCACAATTACCTTGTGAAGAATGTAGAAAGCAGGGGAGTCCCCTGAATTGCTGATGCCTGGCTACTACTAATGCTGGTCTCACCACAATCACTCTCTCTTTGGAGACCATGCCCCTATACATTTTCTGTCAGCAGAAGTAAAACGTTACTACCAAGCTCATGATGAGAAGGAGGACATAGCCTGTTTGTCCATCTGTATAGTTGCCCCATGTCATGCAAGGCTCTGTAGGCTTGACATGCCATTTTCCAGGTAGATGCTTTGATTAGCAACCTGAGTAATCAGTTGACTTTTGCATGTATTATGCCTTCTGTTCCAGGGTTGTTAGTATTTCACTAGGGAACTGACCAGATGGTGATTAGGAACACAGCTGCAGTGTCACAATATAATGTCCAATGTCCTGTGACATACATGTCCAAGGTTGCTCAAACAAGCACCACAACAGCAGTGATTCATGACAGGTGACAATTTCACAGCAATTCATGCAGCCTGTCCTTCAACAGCTTAATGGTGGATATCTGCATGACATGTCTCTGAGGCCTACTGCAGAGGAGTGGCCACCTTTGGCCAACGTGTGTCCACCTACCACATGACCTAGGTATAGCATATAGTACATTTATGTACACAGAACACATCTGTGTTCCCACATCATGTCACACAACATCCTGTTTAATGTCTATTTACTTGACAGGCATTATACCCTTGCAAGGCAAACGTAATGATTGCAAAGTTGAACAAGTCCTCTGTGTATGCATGGACATCCACACCTTCACTTCAAGGAGTGCCTACAAACTGTGTTTCAGGCTGCCAACCCAAATGGTGTAGCAGCATGATCCTAACTTTGCTGGGCTTGCACAGTGTCACATTTGTAGGTTTGCTATTACAACCAAGCCTAATAAAAGGATTATGGTTAATTCAAGGATCACATGCCTGGCAAAGCATTGCAATCACTCAACTATGTTATGGCACACTGTCAGGTGCTGTGTTACCTTAGGGGACCTACATAAATGTGACAACATATTACATTTTAGCATCTGTCATGACACCGCCTAACAACGGCCTGCTGTGACATACACACAAGCAAGACTCTATTGCTAATGGCATTATCAGTGACTGCTGATGAGATGTGGAAAGTGTCCCCACTCCTCTACTCCTATACCACACAAACAGAACATGTGAGAGATGTGACTATATTACATATCTTGTTTCCATGGTGTCTCACACACCAGTCAGTACATATGGCTATGAGCATTTTGCCAACATGCACACCTCACCTCCTGCTCCACCCACACCCACATCACACACACCTACATGCATGGAGCTCCTTACCAGACATATCCCCAAACAATTGACAACTTAGAAACCCATATGCAAGCTCAGTACACATAATCATACTTCTGGAGACTACAGTACACATAATAGCTTATGCACCACAGTCTCACTGGTCAAACTCCTGAGGCAAAAACACAAAATCAAACCTATTATGTATAGGTTACTACATTGTGAGACACAATGATGTCCCTGTCAGCAGGCTACATATGGGAAAGGTCACAGCTGTCTGTATGTGAGTTGACACAATACACCATACCATACATTGAAGCAAGTCAATGAATATCAAGTAACATAATGATGACATCAGAGTTCCTGCTGGTGTGTAGAACTTGGGACATATGTCACCAGACTGTATGCAGACACATGACTGTGCTTAGACACTCTGTGTCTCAGGTGGGTATGTTCATAGCTTTCAGCTGCATTTGACCCTCACCTAGGATGATGGCTCATTACACACAGAAAATGATGGATGTCAATAATTGCCTTAGCATGTGGTGTCATTCTAAAGGGGTCCACTACATGTCCGCCTGTGATGACTTGCTCAAAAGATAGTCTTCATCTGTTAACCCTGGGATTTTGTGTACTGGCCAAGGCTGCTGACACCCCCCTCAGTGCATCTTATAGGCACTGTCTCAAGGGAAAACTTTCCAGTGAGAAAGCCATCTTCATACAACATCACGCTTATGCTGCTACACTCTAGGAATGCCAATATTAAACCCCATTCGGTGGAAGGTGTCCCCACCTTGGAATATGCAGACATTTGTACAGTCACAGACAGATGTGGCAAGGCACATGTTCAGACCTCAAACTGATAGTGTGCAAGGTAATGCAGTGGTGTATACATATTCATTAAACAGAGAGAGATACACATCCAGTTTGGTGAAACAATGTGATTTACTCGAGAAACTGCAGGTGTTATTCATTGCAGGAAGGGTACCTAATCAAGCAATTTCCAGCTAAAGGAGCAGCTCCATGAATCCAGACACATGTGCTCATTAGAATCTACTTGTGTCTATAAAGATACATCAGTACACCACAGTTTGGGGTGACAGTAAGTACTCACCAATTGTGCTGGTTAGTTGTGCTCCAGCTAACTTGCCCAAAGGTTAGTCCACATCCTTAACTACAATGCCCCTGATCAGTGGCATGACATCCCCACAAGGGGAGCCAATGTAGTGCATCAGGTGTTTACCAGTATAGGTGACCACTGCAGGCCCTCCACTGTGAGGTCCTCCCTGGTGAGATCTGACCACAGATCAGTCTCATTAAAACTAAGTATCACACCTACACCCCCCTTGCAGAAAATACAGTAATACACTTCAACAAAGCAAATTATAATCTCCTATGGGATGGTTTACATAGCTTGACTGCACCTCCCCCCTCAGATGGGACAGGCAAGTATGAAGAGCTCTACACCAATGCTTTATGCAAGCACCAATGCAACTACATAAACTCAGATGTACCTGACAAAAGGAAAACCAGCTCCTCGTGGCACAGTAAACCTGCCTCATAGACTTCCATTAGCAGGCTGGACAATAAAAGATAGACATTGCTGTGTGACAGAAGGAGTGAGGAAGCCCCCCTAAAATAGAAGCACACCCTCCTCAACTAAAATAAGCACATAGTGTTGTTGTGACATTCCTGCAAAAACAGCGTGTGGTAAAATTAGCCTCCCCACAAAGGACAACCATAATGCACAGTGTAGTTACATGTGTAACCTCAGAGGAAAGGCCCAGATTGTTGGTAAACTTGTACTTAATGATACCACATATGAGTCTGTAGTCATAGCTAACCTGTTGTCCCACAAGTTCTGTATCAACTTCACTCCTCTATACCTGCCACATGTGCCACATGACATCCCTACAACCTACCCCATGCCTTCTATATCTATAGATCAGGTCATACATGGCCTCTCTAATAAGGAAACACAGCATGTATTGGACATGCTAACATACCAGACTGCATCCTACATGGGATCCAACAAGGATTACTAACACCACTGGGACCTCCTTGCAGTCATAGTGTAACCACCGGCTGCATCCCAGCTGACTGGACAATGGCAACTGTTATCCCCTTGCACAGAGGTGGTGCATCCACTGACCACTGGAACTATAGACCTATTTGACTGAGTAGCCATATCTGTAAGCACATGGGGCAAATCATCATGGAGCTGATCAGCAAAGATATATGCAATCTACAAACAGTTGACCATACACAGTTTGGATTTCTGAAAGGAAGATCATGGCTGTTAAACCTGGTGGACATTTCTGAGGTGGTCACTAAGGATCTGGATTAGAGGACATCTGTGCATATAACTCTTTGGACTTAGCCAAGTCGTGTGAAACTGTCCCCCACTCAGGCATCATTGACAAAATCACCCAAGTAGGCATCAATAGTAAGTAGCTCACTGATGGAACACATAATCAAATTAGGGAAATCTGGTTCTAATAGCTGATATGTAACCAGTGGTGTTTAACAGGGCTCAGTCCAGGGTCCTCTACTGCTTGGAATCCATTTAACTACATTACAAGCTCAAAGTGAATGTCTGTGGCTGACAAGGTTGTCTGATGCCTGCAAATTGTCAGCAGTCATAGAATTGGTGAGTTATGTCAATATCCTACAAGAGGATATTGATAAACAAATGCCTGTTGACATACTCATGACTGTAAACTTCATGCAAATATTTTTGTAGTATAATTTCCATCAGTAACACCTATATTCCTGGTAAGTAACACATCAGTAGCAATACCTGATGTACATACTCAGGGGTGATAGACCAGGATACACAGGCCTGGTCTTACAGGTTTACACCTAATTTACCTTAGATCACCATGTCTTCCAAGTGGTAAGAAGGGTATCATATCTTGCTTATGTCATAGCTTAGGGCACTGTCACCCGAAATTAATGTAGTCATAACCTCCATGTACTCTTCCCTCAGCATACCAATATTTGAGTGCAATGGCCATTTTGTATTGTACCTTTCCAAGCACTGCTGGCAATTGCACACAACACAAAGGTCCCTCACAAGGGAACTTCAAGTCTTCAGTATTTGTCCAATGGGGATTGTCCGAAATCACTGTCATTGTTGCCTGTGGCATATAAGCAACTCAGAGGTGATCACTGACATGCATACAGGGCAATGTCTGACCCTGCTTGATTGGAAATGTTGCATATCTGTAGGCGGCATGGTACACAGATTACTCACTGTAAGGACATTAACATGGTATGTGACATTACTAATTTATGCTGATGTGAGAGATCTTTCTACCAGACTTTAACACACCTTTAAAATAGACTCCTGCCTAATGGCAAACAAAACACCTCATTGGACCTTGTCAGATGCCATCTGGTATCATTTCACCACAGGGCCTCTGCCTGTATCCCTCATGGACAGGGGAAATATGTACTGATTGTGTAAATAAGGGTAAGAACTTGGCTTAGATTGTAAGGGCTCTAGGACCAATTAGGTTAGTAAAGGCCAATGGTTCTATGATTCCATATGCTGTAACATCCACACACACAAAGCTGATTACATTGAGAATAGCACTACTTCTGATTAATGGTTTTAGGACACTGCACAGCATACACACACACTTCAAGTCGGCTGCAAGTAGATTAGAACTCATCTATTTAATGGTACACACTACACATCACAATAAATAATGCATGCACCACACCTCAAGTCTGCTATTAATGTCTCATTAGGACATCTTATGTTATATGACATCAGCAGCCCATGGTGTGGTCAAGCATTTGGAGGCCCAAACACCTGCTACAACCAAAAAAATGGTTACATAACACTGCACAGCACACATACACACACTCCAAGTTGGCTGCACATAGATTAGAACTTTTACCTATCTAATGGTACACACTATACATCACAGTATATAATGCATGTGCCGCACCTCAAGTCTGCTATTAATATCTCATTAGGACATCTTATGTTAGATAACATCAGCAAGCTTTGTTGTGGTCAGGCATGTGGAGACCCACATCATCTGCTACAATCAAAATACTACAAACTCTACTTCTTTCTAAGTCAGTGAGTTGATCATATTTATGTTGTAAGGAGATAAACACACACACACACACACACACACACACACACACACACACACACACACACACACACACACACACACACACACACACACACACACACACACACACACACAAACACACACACACTGGCCTGGAGTGAGATTAGAGCCCCTACCTATTTAGTCTTACACACTATAGATCACAGTACTTACCACAGGATGTCTGTTTTACTTATAACTGCGGGCAAACTACTTGAGGGCTACATAAACTAGGCTTGTGTTGAACAGTGTCTGTGCCCTGCAGAGTGATATTGCTTCTTACTGTTATCTGCATGCAGTAGCCTAGCAGTCAGATAACTGTCATTCATCCTAGTTATGTGGCTACAGTTGCCATTTTGGCCATATGTAGCTGTTTGCATTTAGATGGGCAAGCCATTGGGCAATAACAATGCACCCTGTAAATGCATGCGTACACAACATTATACATTACACCACCTGTTCACCTGTTTGTGTATGTGTGATGACATCCAGCAGGCACAGGGGTCTGTAAGTATGTGCATTATCTACTGTTGACCCTTTGTTTTTGATCATTTGAGCAACATTATATATGTGTCATAGTGCAGCTTTACTCACCTGTATCAGGGTATGTAGGACAATACAGACATCCACACACATATAAACAGATATATTTATGTATATAACAGGGAGGTATATATAAATGTAAGTGTGTGTGTATGATATATATATCTATATATATATATATATATATATATATATATATATATATATATATATATATATATATATATGTATGTATATATATATATATATATATATATATATATATATATATATATATATATTATATATAATATATATATATATATATATATATATATATATATATATATATATATATATATATATATATACATGTGTTGTGTAGATATATGGGGAGAGACAGAAATGTATGCATTCATAAATATAAATATATATATATATATATATATATATATATATATATATATATATATATATATATATACACATCTATATATATATATATATATATATATATATATATATATATATATATATATATATATATATATATATTTGTATCTACATAGAGATAGATATACTATCTGTGGGAGAGAGAGATACTGACAGACAGATATGTATACATATATGTATGTATCTATAGACATATCTATATATAACAGGTCATTCTGAGCGAGGAGCAACAAAATTGTGCTCTGCTTAACTAAGTGCATGAGCATGCCCAGTGGGCTTTTCGCCGCGCATTAACTGACTCCAGCCTACACCTACCTGCACTTCAGTCTGGGATTTTGTGTGTTGCAGAAAATGACATCTGTCCCTGTCTCTGCACTGCTGCACTTCACTCAAGTTGTCTACAACTTTTTAATGCTGTCCGATGTAATTACTATGTGACAAAGGTTAATAATATTGCACCACACACAGACTGGCAGTCTGTAAAACACAAAGTAATAATACCTCACATCCAAAATAAGTGGCTACTTCTGAATTAGAACCATCAACACTATCACACATGCTAATTGCCCTAGTCCATTGTGCCACACATGCTGCCTGACAAAGAGGGGTCTTTCATCACACAATCACCTGCATAAATATGTGCATTGCTATTCCTGCGTTAAGTAAGACATCCAATGAATGATCAATTTCTATGTTACTGTCCTGAGACTGCCTAGACTGCTGATATACCATTGATGAGTTACTGTTATAGTAGTTAAAAGGGAACACTGCTGTGTTGGAGGTGGGGGAACAACACTGCATGTTCTTCTGGGATATATAATAGTCTGAATATCATATAACCCCACTGTCTAACATCTCCCTTGACTGATGTACCAATAATCTGTTGCAGTAAGACTGCATTAATATTCCATGCATGCGACCTAGTGAATATTAAAGAAAACAAGGATTAAAGGATGGGAGTGGTGCAGTAGTAGCATTGTCACCTCATAACAAGAAGTTCTCCTGTTTGATTCTTGGCTGGAGTGCCTTCTGTGCAAAGTGTTTATGTCCTCCCTGCATTCATGTGGATTTATTCTGGGTGCTCCGGTTTCCTCCCACATTACAAAGACGTGCATCTGGGCATTTTTCCCTGGTCCTCTGCTGAAAATTGGCTACGTTCTAAATTGGACTTTCCTGGTTAACAAATGTTAAATAAATAAAATAAGCATGCTAATGGAATGGGTATTTGTAGTCCCATGTGGATGTTATTTATGTCCAAATAGCTTATATATATATATATATATATATATATATATATATATATATATATATATATATAGGTGTGAGTAGGGGTAAGGTGTCAGTCCCTATATCCCTAGGTTGTCAGTAAATGTGTTAGATTATTAAAAAAATATTAATTGAACTTATTCCCTTCCTCTTTCTGATATCCACAATAATAGTTTTGTTCATATGTTTGTGTAATATAATATTTTCAGGGGATTTATGTCCAAATTTCTGCAATTTTACATCCCCTTCTCTCTGTGTAGACTCCTGTATGTGGATTTTTTCCATTTACACTACTGACACTGACACAGATTCTACACAGATGCCTTTCTGTTTGTTGGATCACTCAACCTGCCTCATTTGCATGAAATATACTTGTGTATAAGGTTAGTTGCATTCCATGAATTTTCCCTGTTTGCACATGCGTGTGCACTGCTAAGCGGCCCTTACTGAATTTAAAAATGTTTGCTATCATGTATGCATCACGGCACAATGTCCACACAAAAAAAAATAGTGTAGGCCTTATCAAATTCCCCCATGTGAAAATATATAGGTCTTTAAATTATTATTTATTTTGGATGTGCTAGATTCTGATGAAGACCTTACTTTTGAAGTAAAAAGCACTAAATCTGTTCAAGAGAAAAAATTCTGTCTCAGAGGATCTGATGTTTATTTCTTGAATAACTGCATTAAGTAAAATGCAACAGTTGGTATTTCAAATGGATATAAAAAAATGTCCCATCTAAAAAAAGAAGAGTGTCTTTAATTTTTATACAAAAATACAAAAGACCACATTTTGTAACATTTACAAATGTACAAAAATATATACAATAAGGCTTCTGTGTTACAAACATAAAGATAAATAACATCTGTGAATTTACAAATGACACTTCAGCTTATAAAACTGAAAAAAAAAATCATGAAACACAAAATGAGCAACAATAAATAATTTACCGCTTCACTCTTTTGTCCATGACCAACATGTTAATCTATGAAAAAAACTTTAGTCAAACAACACATCTTATTATAGAATACTTCTTGGTATCTTTCTGACCATAAAAAACAAATAGCAGAACAATGACTCTGTTTTCTCAACATGCGCATCCCATGTAATCTCATAATCTCCAGATCTTATAAAAGCTATTGATAGATTTTTTTTTTTTTTCCTCAGACTGGAATTCCTTGTTTAACACACAACAAAAGTGACGAACACTAGTAAATTTTAAGAAAATATGTTCATCATCTTCTACCTCATATATTACACCTCATATTTTGTTTAGTGGGTAATTTTAGTAAGGGTAGCAAGCACAAAAAGTCAGGCCATTCTGATATTCCCACATACCTGATTCTCTTCTTTCTAATTCCCTCACTCTCTTATGCATTTCTCTTACAATATCCATCTTTATAATAGAAAAGTTCAGTAATACATATATACCACAGTTTTCTATAAGCCACCAAGCCATATAAAAGTATTTTCCACTGATGCACCCTATTCTGAAATTCATTCATTTCTAGGACCCCATCAGATCATATCTTATTTCCTTGTAACTATCCCAAAAAAGAATGAAATCTTTTAAATAAAAAAAATGCCCAACAAAATTATCTTTTAATGATTTGTAACACATAATACATATGTAACAATGCTGGAAAAACTCCCAGATGAAGTAAATGTAACCCAGCTTTCATTACTTCAATGTAAACAATATTTCTTGTGATGGAATTTAATCAGTAAAAAGCATTGCATAAAATTTCCTTTTCCCTTCCATTCGGCAAATAAAAATACTATCTATGTAACTTGCTAGTGACATAAGTTTTCCATTTATTAAACAAACTTTCTTTCTAAATGATATTTTGAAGCTTTTCCAAAATGGTATCCCAGTGTCTATTCCAAATCCTTCACATTTTCCTTATTTATTTGTAATTGTACATTCTTTAAATTCCTTTTTAAATATGCCAATAACCATTTATTCTGAGAAATTAGCAATAAATTATCTGCGTAAACTAAAGATAGTGGAATTTCTATCCCCTTAACCAACTCGTATTGTCCCCTTAAAATTTTAAAATCCATGTACTTAACACATTCATCACTAAGAAAAAAAAACTCCCCTTAACGTGCATCCCTGACCTACTCCCCTGTGCAATTTGATGTAATAACCTTCCCCATAGTTTATTGATAATGACACAGTTGACCTACTGTATACTGAACATATCATTCTTCATCTTGATACTAAAGCCATAATGTAATATTTATCATAATGTCCTATGCTCTAAACTATTCTAGGCCTTTGATATATCGCATGCTGAAAGTAACCCGTCTCTTCATGCCTGTATTTCATACACTACATGAATAATTAACAATAAAAGTTACTTAATTTGTTAATTGGCAAACCATGCATTCTGTCATCATATAACTGCTAATTTTATATTTTTATTTTTAGTTAATCACGTTAGTCCCACTAGGCTAGTGTTCACTTTTCAGGAGACACCTGAGGTGATATTTTTATTGCTAGGGGAAATTTGGCCAGGACATCAGGGAACTTCTCCTTCTCTTTTGAGCTGCTAGATGGCACAGGAGGGCTCCTACAGCTGCAAGGAAGAGGCCTAAGGGAAGCAGCAGCATGGAGAAAGAGAGAAAAGCTATGAAGGAGTTGGAGGTAGAAAGTGAAAATTTGGAGAAAAATGTCTTCAATATGGAACTTCAAAATTTAAGTAAAGATTCTTGTGTGGTGGATGTTACAAATTAGTAATGTTTAGTTGTCTCCATGAAGAAGGCAAGTCTGTTCCCTGGGAAGGGAAGAAAACATAAATGAGGAACAACAGCAAGGGGCTGGAGAAGAGGGTGATATAGATGAAGAATGAACTGTAGAAAAAGAAATAAAATATGTAGGGGAAAAATGAGGAGAGAGAGTGCAATCAGGAAGACAGGTCAGGAGAAAAGTTTCATACTAACAATTTTTTGAAATTCTAGCCAACGAAAAATATGATTTGAAGGATCAAGGGTTATTTGTGCATAAAACCAGGGGGAATATTAAATTGGGGAAAAAGTAAAAATAAAAGAAAACAAAAATTTAAAACTAGTCCCTTAAACTTAAAAAGAAAGAAAAACAACAATTTAAGAGTACTTTAGGTAAATGTGATCAGTATTATTAATACTGAAAGAAGGATAGAGATTTTGAAACAGTGTGTGCTAAATGTAATTTGGCTGTTATTCTGTTAGAGGGTATAAGACTCCTGAAAAGTAAAGAAAGACTGGAACTTGGGAAGTGAACATTATTCTGGCGTGACTGTGTTGTATAAAAAAACAATAAAATACTACAGGTAATGCTGATAATGATGGGAATATTAACTGCTGTAGATGTGAGGTGGAGAAAACATGTTTATAGATTTATAACATTAAATGCATATATAACTAGCAAGGAAAGAGAAAGAATATGTTTTATCAAATATTGGAATATATGATGGATAACATGAAAATTATAAATGCAGGGAACTTTAATTGTGATTTAAGGGGAAAAAAGTAAAAGAAAGAGACAGACATAAAAATACAGGAAGTGATAAACTGTGGTAAATTAACTGTGTAAAACAATAGCCAATGGACTTATAGAAGGGAGCACTTGGATCTAAAATGGATTATTTTGTATTATCAGAAGGTTTCATGGTATCAAACATTGATACAGTTGTAATTTTTTAGCCCATTTAACAATATGGATAGAGGTAATGGAAGAAAGGAAGTTTATTAAGATAGGAATGGGAATTAAATTAATAAATGAGAGATTATGGGATGAAATTAGGGAGTGGGAAGTACTGCAGTTACGGAAGGATCATATAATGATAAAGGGCTTGTATAAAACTGGTGAATAGTGGAATGAATTTAAAAAGAAGTAGAAAAGGTGTTTTTTTTTGTAAGAAAGGAAGAGAAAGTGAAGTATTGGAAAGTAGAAATGTATTAGAAAATTTAGAAAAGAATACAAAAGTGTATTATGATATGGAAAAAGAAATATAGAAAAGAAGCTGAGGAAAAAAATAGAGCATTATTGTTTAGGCAGAAACATTTTTACAAAGGAATAGGGAGATGTTATCTGCACATTTGGGTAAAATAGTAAAGGAAGATAGTATAATGAGGGAAAGGAAAAATGTAAAAGGAAAGGTAAAAGAACATAAGAGGAAATTATGAGTATTATAGTACAGCATGTGGAAAATATGTATGAGTAAAAAAAAAAGGAAAAAAAGAAAGAATTGAAACTGAAAAAAAGTTTGAGAATGTGTTAAGGAAAATTTTGAAAAAGAAATTACTATTAGTGAATTGGATGAAGTATTTAGGAAAGGAAATATTTCTGTAGTATCAGGCACAGATTGTATAGGGTATGGAATGTACAAGAAATTAGTGGATTGGCAAAGAGAATATACTGTAAATATACTGAATGAATGGTTGAAGTTTTTTATGAAAGTTATGTAGCTGGGTATTAAAATATATATGGAAGAAAGATGAGAGGAATGAAATAAAAAAGTGGAGACCCATCACAATAAATAACACAGATTATTAAATTTCTATGGCAGTAATACTGGGGAGAATGGATGTTGTATATTGAGGGAGAAAGAATATAGAGTATAAAAGGGAAGGGATGTCAAGAATTGTTATTGGTTGTGAGCGAAATTGTGAATGATATAAGTAAAAGAGAGGATGTGAAACTTATGGTAGGTAATATTAGCAAGACATTTGATACAGTTGGACATGATGCTTTGTTATATGTTGTAGAAACATATAGAAGAGAGTATGTATGCCATCATATCAAAATAATAGCATGAGAGTGTTAGTGAATGGGTGGCTGAGTAAAGAAATATGCATGAAGTATGGTATAAGACAAAAATGCCCCATGAGTGAAATATTGTTGGCATTGGTAAAGAATATGATAGTGAGTGAAATAACTTCTGAAATAAAATATACTAGATATATGATGCAAAGGGAGGTGGTAATTTCAATAGTTTTGACATGTGCAGCCAATATAGTTGTAATGGCTAAAAACAAAATATGGATTTGGGAAGTGTTGGTTTGTCTGATTCTTTGTTTGAAGGAAATGGAAATGATTGAATAAACATAAAAGTAAGGGTTTGGGTAGGGCCTACTTCAGTAGATCGAGATCCCACTTACCTGACTTTCAAAAGACCGAGACAAAAAACCCAAAACTCCAGAAGACTGACAGCTCAGAACACCGAAAGATCACTATGGGTAATTAACTACTCACCTAACCCCACAAACACAGTAAAACCACAGCAAAGAAAACCCACCCATGTGGGGGGCTTTGACCTCCTCACCCATCTATGTGGGGGGGCAGAGCCCCCCCATACTCCCCTAACTAAATATACCAACTTTGAGATCACAATACCATGGAGGAAAGGGGCAAAGGCCAACATGCTGGCCAAGTGGTTACTTACCCGTAGTGATCTGTCTGTTTTCTGAGTGGTTGATCTTCTGGAGTTTTTGGGTGTTTTGTCTTGGTATTTTGAAAGTCAGGTAAGTGGGATTTCAATCTACTGAAGTAGACCCATTTGGGTGATGTGTTCAAAATTGGAGGGGTATATTTTTCAGTGAATAGAATGTCTTCGCTAAGGATAACATTTAGGAAAAATGATGTAGCTATGATGCAATGGGAGGGTTTGATAAAATAAATGAAAGAAATATATCTTCTGTGGAATGCATATAGATCAGCATTCAGGAAAAAGGTTTATCTGATGAATTTTGTATTAATGGGTAAAATAGCATATATGTCAAATGTTTATATGATCCCACAAAAATGTGAATAGAAAATTGTGCAGTTGTTGTTTTCTTTCATGTGGGGTTCAAGATTAAACCCATGAAAAGAGATGCATTATATATGAGTAAAGATGACATGGGATTGGAGTTACGAAGTCCAGTTGTTTAATCTGCCTCTTTAAACTTGCATAGAGTGTTAAAGTAGGTAAAGGAAGAGAATGAGAAAGTAATAATGAGAATGTTTACATATAAGTAAAAAAAAATTCTGAGAGATGATGTGAATATGAAAAAAGAGAAAAATAATATGTAAAAGGAGAAATTAAAATGTATTGAGAAAAAAGTATTAACACAGAAAATAAAAATTTATAACATAGAGAAAGATAGAAGGATATGGTATAAGAATATGATGAAACATTACTATTATGTAAATCCATTGAAAAATGTACCAGGAAAAGTGATTAAAGCCATTAAAGTCAGGAATAGTGGCATACCAAGATAGTAGAACGCCAGGATTTCCTATGGATATTGGTAATAAATATATTACTAGTAAAGGGGAATATGCCATATAAAAAGAAAGTTGCAATAGTTTGTTTATTTTGAGAGGAAGAAGAGACAAGAGATCATGTTTTTTTTTTGAAAAGTAAAAGAGTGGTAAAACTCTGGAAAAAGTTGTGTGAAGAAGCATTTTTGATAAAATTAATAACATAAACAAGATACATATGAGTATGATTATGTATGGATATTATAAGAACAAGAAGAAAGCATTCATGAGAAGGGTAGATTAGAATTTATTTTATAATAATATGGGTTATTTGGAATTAAATATTGAAAGAAAATTTGTTTAATAGAAAATGGATTTTGGCAGATATATTGAAAACATTTTGATTATGGTTATGGCTGTGGAAGAAGAACTGAGAGACAGTTATAGATGCATAATAATGAAGATGCTATAATTAAAATAATACATAGTAAAAACAATAGAATTGTGTATATATGTGCCTGCAAATATGTGCATTTTATAAACATATAAATATGTAAATAGCATTTTTATGTTGTGTAAAATAAAGGACCCTACTCTTTTTATAAGTGCCACAGGATTATTTATATCCATTTGAGCTACCACCAACTCATACAGATGGGGCCTTGGCTTAACTTCTCATTTTAAGGATGACACACTCGGGAGTACAGCACTCATCTTATGCTGCACTGCAGTGTCAACAATTGACTGACTTGGTATAGGAATATAACCCACAGCCTTCTCTATCACAAGGCTGCCAGCACACACATTCAGGATAAGGTATGGATTATTTGTCATCACCGGCAATTTTCCTATGGACAACCTCCACAAAAAAATCATTGCATTCTTTATTTTTTGTTTTAATCATTTCTGTATCTAGTCATTATTGTTTTCTTCTTATCTATTTCTAACTCTTTTCATGGATCCGCCAAATAAAAGGATGGCATAATGTTAACATACCATCCTTTTCTGTTCTTTTCTATCACAATCTTTTTTTAATTTCCACAATACAATTTTACCGTAAAGTTCTTTCACTTCTTCATTAATAACACTTTTACTTCTTTTTTGTTTCTGTCAAATCTTTATTTTTCATTATTCCTTTAGTACTTTACACATACTTAAAGAGGCTGTATGCACAGATTTATCAGCCCCGACCCCCCCCCCTTGTTCATCGTTCATATACAAAATCCCACTCTTAACTAGATTCAATCTTGATCCCCAAATAAATGAAAAAAAATGTCTGCATGATTTCTTTTTCATATTTCATTGGTGTAACTAAACATTTGCAATATAAGCTACTTTACCTATTATATCAATTATTAAATGTGCTTTCTTTTTGTATGAAAATATATATGCCTTCCAGAATGTAATCATGTCTTTGATTCCTTTAATAACTTTATCCTATTGTTCATGTCTGTATTCTGTTGTTCCAAATACTAGTCCTAAAAAATCTATACTATGTTCATTATATTCCATACCTTCTATAATACCTTCATACCAAAATCCTTTGTTTTTCTCTTTATTTATGTTTAAACCAGTTTTATTCAACCATGTACTCAATTTTTCATTATTTTTTTCACATCCAGACTTTATTCTTTGCTATTACTACAATATCATTAATGTAAGTATACATTATTGGTAACTGTATATTCACCATCATTCTATATCCTTCCTTACTTGACATTTTATTAATTTCCATTATTGCTGTGTTCATAATTATAGCAAAAATCATACTGCTTGCAGGACATTCTTGTTTTATACCACACTCTATTTTCAAATTTCCCTCAACCCAACCATTTATGTTCAAATTCACATAATTCTTTTCATATACAGATTTAATTACTTGTAATATTTTTTACTTATGTTGTATGCTTGTAAAATTCCCCATAATGTTTTATACTGAATATATATATATATATATATATATATATATATATATATATATATATATATGCCTTACTGACATCACCTATCATAATTGTTGTTTCCACTTTTTTATTAATAATATCATAAATGACTTCCTGTATTATTCACATCAGGTCTTGACTTCCCTTTCCTTTTCTCCCAAATTCTGATCATATAATCTTTCTATTTTACATTGTAGTCATTTAGTAATTATTCTCATGAAAATGTTATAGTCAGTGTTACTCAGTGTAATTGGTCACTAATTTTTATTTCATCTTTATCTTCCTTAATATAAATTTTATCATACCTATGCAAACTTCTGTATACTTAACTTCTCTTTCTAGCCACTCATTCATTACTTCTATAAATACAATTTTTGCCAGTCATACATTTCTTTATACATACTATATTCAGTTCTGTCAAAACCTGTAGCTGAATTAATGTTAATATCTTTCATGGTCTCATTCAACTCATTTAGATTTATTTTTCTCTCTAAATATTTATTATATTCCTTATTTAATTTTTCACCATTATAAACTTGTTCTATGTTAACTTATTTTTTTACTATATAAATCGAATACATATGCTTTAATTATTCCATATATTTCTCTTTGTTTTCTAATTTGTTTCTTTTATTTATTTTTTTAATTATCTTATTATCTTTCCTTCTTTTACTGTCTTGCATTAGTATGGTTCTAATTCTTTTTTCCTTGTAAGAAATATTTTTGCGTATATAGCAATTTATTAACCTTATCCTGATTTATTCTATATATTTTTTTCTTTTTCACAAAATGATTTTTTTTCTCTATCAAGTCTTTAAATATTTCTTGACTTAATATTTTGCATTCCATTTTTTCTTTTTTCCTTTTGTTTTCTATACATTCTAAAAATACTCTTGTATTTCTTTTTGAATTGAATTCTCCATATTGTCCAATTTTCATAAAATTCTCTGATGCTGATATGTTATTGCCATAATTCTGTACTTTCTTTTCTTTCTCCTGAATCTAACTCTTTTTTATTTACCCTTTTTATGCCTTTTCCTATTTTAATATATTCCTCATTTTCATGACTTCTTATTCATATCACAACATGATCAGAGAACCCATTATATTTAATTATTTTTTGTATAATTTTTAAGCTCTGTGCTATAAAAAATAATTTTTTGTCTTAATCTCATTCCTTTTGTAATTTCAGTGTTTATTTTCCCATATTTTTAATTTTCCACTTTTCATAATTTCAGCAGCAATTTTAACATCACAACTATTCTTTTTATTTTTCAAATTACAATTAAAGCCACCTGTCATTATTGCATCCATGTTAGTGCAGACATGATTAGATATACTTTTAAACATTGTTTCTTTCCTTTTTTGTCATGTGCATAGAAAACTATTAGTTTATATACATATTTTTCCATCTTATACCACTACAGTTATTTGGACCAGTTCTACTATTGTAATATATGATATTTTTATATATTTTCTTGGCGTAGTATGCATATACCTGAACATGTTTCTTTGCCTATATTCCAAATAACAGTACTGTTGCAAAGTTTTTCTGCTTGTACCCTTTCTTCTTATGTTAGCATTGTAATGTCTTCTAATATTATTACTTAAGCACCTACTGCAGCACACCATTGTAAAATGCTAATTCTTCTGTTAATATTTTTCATATTGTTCACATTCAAGGCTAATATTTCAATCTTTATAAAACAGTTATTAGAATAACCTTCTTATCCTTTAACTTTTTTATTGTCTCTTACCATTATATTTTTATGTTTTCTTTCCCTAACTCTATTTCCTATTGATTTTTTTTGCCTTTTACTATATGCCACTCGTCACCTGTTTCATCTGTCTCTCTTTCTTTTTTCTTTCTCTTTGTCCTTCCCTTTAAATTTAAATACCATTTCTATGTTTTTTCTTGTTGTGTTTTGTGTTTCTATATAACATTCTTTTCTAACTCTTTTTCTTGCATAATTTCATTTTTATTTTAATTTTCTTTTTCATTTTCTTGTATTGCTACCTCCCATTATAACCACAAATGTCCCGTATTACCACTTCTTACATTTCACTTCGGTGGTGCTGCGGTAGCATTGTCGCCTCACAGTAAGATGTCCTGTTCGAGTCTCAGCTAAAGCGTCTTCTGTGTGGAGACATGCGTGAATGGGCATACCTTCGTTGAAGGTTGTACGTACGGGCTGGCAACTCAGTACATAAAAATCTACTGCCAATCATTAGCGGACCGGAGTTCCGATGTGGCGACCCCTATCCAGGAAAAGCCGAAAGATACAACATTTCACTTCACATTTCTTTGCAATATGACCTGTCTGACCACATAAGTAACATCTTTTGTTGTCACATTCATTAATTAAATGATCACTTTTTCCACAAAAATAACAAGTATTTGGTTGTCCTCTATACCTCATAAACCTCTATTGCCATGCATATTAATAATACTAGGTATGTGTATCACATTGTCATTTTCCATTTTTTAAATTATTCCACATATCCAATGCCAAGTCCAGAATCTTCTTTCATCATAAATTTTAGTAATGTTGCCACTTATTTACATATTGTCAACAAATATTCTATTGGTTCTTTTTCTCCCACTTCAGTTCTAAACTAAAGATTAATTTTTCTTTGCCTGAAATAGGCTTGTACAACACATTCTGAGAATGGAAAGTTTGCTTTCTTTTTTTTTCATAGCCCCCCCCCCCCAAAAAAAAAACATTTTCCATAGCCTGGCTAGTTTCAAAAAACAAGTCGCAAAAAGTTTCTTCGCTAATTAAAATTAAAGCTCTTACCGCTTCAGATTTTATCCCCAGAGGTGTAATGAGATTGTCTCATACCTCATATCTGCTGATGCCTTTTTCTTTTGTACTGCTCACCTGGACAACATATTTTTTTTCTTTAGTTTCTTCATTTCTTTCTTTTCCTTAGTTCTTTCTTCCACAATTTGAGCATAGGACTTTTATTCTGGAACCTTCTCTAGCTGTTTTTCCTTTTCTTTTACTCCCTCTGCTATTTTTTTCCATAATGTCACTCCAGGATACAGAAGTTCCACTTTCTGGCTCATTCTGGTTAATTAGATCCTCCAGATACTCATGCTGCAACCTTCCCTACTGTAGGGTTGAAATAACACATTTTTCTGCAGTTTCTGCTGTTTCAAACAGATTTTTCTGGCAATATTTTTTCTGAATCCATCTCTACCAATGCATTTAGCTCCACATTCTTCCTGATCTCTCACCATCAGCAGACAGCATTTTGTTCTGCTCCTACATCACTTGAAAACATTTCTGGTAGTAATTCTACCATTTTTTCTCATTTTCAACACATTTAAGTTCCAAATTACCTTGGTTGTCAGCAAACCTGTTTTCTCCCTGTTCCTCCTGTTTGCCTCCACACCTAGATAGGAAATCAGGATGTGTAACACCCAGTCTCTTCCCCCTACTGTAAAGAATAGGGGAAGTTTCCTGGTCTTCTGGCCTAATTTTGCCTCATTAGTGGGAATACCAGCTAGGAGGACTAACCTAGTCAAAGAAGTGTACATAAAATTTGCCTCAGACTTGAAATTACTGCATCTTGGACTACCTTACCCATTTATTATAGTAGTAATCTTTTTTCTGTTTGGAATGCAGGTTTTGATGGCTGCAGGTTCAGGTCCCTTTCTCATCTTTCTATGATAACAGTGCTTTATCTTGGGATTTGTGTTTACTTTTCTTTCATAGATATTAGATGTAACTTAATCATAAAAAAATACATATCAACTGTATGCTTTCACTGGATTTGGATTTCTTTCCCCCACCTTTTTTGTCACTATTATTTCTATTGAATACATTTATTTTGTTCATTATTTTGTTTCTTTACACTTATTTTACTGTTATATGCACCAGAATCAAGGCCTACACCCATCCCTCAGGAAAAGCCTGTCAGCACCTCACTGGTGGGGGCAGCAGTTCCAACAGCACCATCATCACATCTTGTTCCCACCTTGCCAGAGACACTGCCATATCCCCAGCCCTCTCTGTACTACCCACTACCAGTAGTCTTGCAATGGATGCTGGGACTGTTGTATCCACTTGTAGTAGTTCCAGTGGAGATGACACCTTTGTAACCCATGACCTTCTGCCAGACATTGTAGTGAAGATTATTGACAGGAGGTTAGAAGTGCAAATTGAACAGATAAAGATCCTCCTCCAGCCACTCATTGAGTCACATAATTGTGCAGCACTGTTGCCACAATCTGAGATAAAGTCCAGTGTTAATGTTACCAAGGCTAGTGAGTAATCTCCCACTTGGTTGCAGCTAGCAGAGAATGTAGGTGCACATAGGCCATCCTATCCCCCACCCTGGTGTTCCCCTCCATTTTTTGTGTTAATGTCCAATCCTGTTGGATGTTCAGTCCTCCCTTAACATTGTCTTTCCTCTATTTGTTTGATGTCTCCTTCACCATTGTCACTCCCTCCTTCATTTTGTTGCCACATACCATGTCAGTCTAGTTTGTCTTTTCCTTCTACCTAACATAAACATCTTATCTTTCTCATACACACCTTCCTTCCTTAGCTCACCTTCTCTTTGACATGAAATATGGAATATTTAACCCACCTTCACCATCTCCATCCTGCTCCTTCCTTAGCCGCTTACCTACTGTTCCTCCCTCTCCTTGCTTCCCCATTTTATCTCTTTCATATACTCCCATTTCCACCCATTAACCTGGTCAAAAATACATGAACACACTTCACACATGTCCATGCGGGGCTTTTAAATCACTTATATTTTGAGGTTGCATTGTGCACAACAGGTTGTGATGAGAAATGTCAATGCCCAGGGCTGTAAACTATATTTTTTGAAGTCTGCATGTTTTTGCCATGCAATTGCAGTGTTTGCATGGATATTTTTTTACTTTAGTGCTGCTGTAACTTAGCCTGTAAATAAAGAGCCTTGAACAATGTATGTGATTTAGGCTGCCATTTTAAGTCTCACTTAGTTGCCTATAGAGACATTCTTGTTAAAGATGGGTGTTTCCTGATCTTTACACAGATAAAGTGGTTAGACTCTGCTGATATTATACCTTCATTTGGTCAATATATTTGTGCTCTTCTCTCCCCATCCACATATATGTTGTTATACATTTTCTGTCTTCATTTATTTGACATTTCTATGCTGCAGCATCCAGATCAGAACCCCTGCCAGCCTCTAAACTTATAACACCACCATCAGTCATCTACGTTACTGCAACCAGCATCCCAGCCAGTGTTACCTCAGCTACCACACTCACCTCAAGCCCCCCAGCAACAACACTGTCTTTCCTCTGTGTGTCTGATGCAGCCATCTCCACTAATTGGTTGTTTATGCCTTGTTGACTTCTTTAGTCTCACTAGCTCAATGGCCTCTTTTCTGGGGAGATCCAAGGTGGTATTCATACTACTAGGGGAAATTTGTTCAGGGCACAGGGGGACTTTCAGTATGCATGCTGATTCATAATTGCAGACGTGCTAGCTGAGGACACGTGCACATCCTGTTCCTAGCACAGTGGTGGCTAGGAGGACAAATAATGACATGGAGAAGGTGATGGAAGGAGCAGAGGCAAATGCTGGCTCACAGGGAGATGAACAGAGAGAAATAAGAGGATTCAGAAATAGTGTTTTAAAATAGTTTATCTGCTGATTTGCAGCCAATGGGGAAAGAAGATTGTGTTGCAACAACCCTTCAGTCAGGAGGGTTGTGGGATGATATATTGCAAGAGATGTTTAATCAAAGTGAACTGGAGAATTCAGGAAGCATTTCCTGGGAGAGGTAATGGAGAAAATACAGAATGAAGATCTGATGGCAATCCTAAAAGGGAACATTACACCATAGAAGAAAATATATGCAGAGGTTGTTGGAAGCAACCATGAGCAGAAAAAAAGAAAGAAAAAAGAGATGATAGCCTAAAAATAAAATATGTACTAAGAATATAATGTAAACTGAATATCAAATCTGATATATATGAAGTATGGAACACTGTAATACTACCTTTGGGTGTGAAAGTACATGAGGTAAGAGCTTTTGTTTTAATAAAGCGACATTTTGTGACATTATTTTTGAGTCTGTCCATGGAATAGAAAAAATTATATGAAAACAGACAAAATGATAATCCATGGAACAACTATGTAGGAAAAACTTTTTTCTAGAAATGAGAATACATATATAGCTTTGGAAAGACGTAGAAAGACAGAATTTGAAAAAATAAATGAACAATTGCAAATAAGTGATGGATATTTCAAAAGTTTATGACAACAGGGGTTTTTGGACTGGGGGTTGGGATTGTAATGCTGTTCTGAAAATGGAAATATAAAAATTGTGAACATTCCAAGCATTTGCAAATATTGAAACTATTGAAGGGAACAGAGGTGTGATGAAATATTGGGGGCAACCAAAAATGTTCTTTTTGTGCAAAAGAAGGACATCTTGTAAACAACTGTGGAAAGAAAATAAATGTTATATATGCAGTAAAGCAGAGCATTATGCAAAGAAATGTGAAACATAATGTAGGATTGTAAAAAATATGTTAATGTCAGTGAAAAAAGGGGGAGATGTACAAAATAATGAAAAAGAGATGGAAATTGAAATAGAAGATAATTTAGAAAAATAATAGGGCAATAATAAAGGAAAAGATGATGGGGGAAGAGATAGAGAGCAATTCTGAAATTAGTGATGATGAAGATATAAATTGGAAAGTGCCAAAAGGAAAATAAAATACAGAAAAAAAGATTTAAATGAATACATTTAAAAGAAAAAATAAAAGGCAATGGATAATAGATAATATAAATCAAAAAGGGAAATTATTTCCTTTAAATTAAGGAAAAGAAAAGGTAATAATTTAAGAATTATTGTGGAAAATGTAAACAATATGAATGTTAGAAATTTTGGAATGTTTAAAAATGTGATATAGATATACCCCAGGATTCACGAAGCCTCCGTGTAAGAGTTATAACTCTTACACGGAGGCTGCAGTTAAACGGAGTGATGTCAGCATGCTCTGCATATTCATGAGAGCATGCTGAATCACACCTAAGTCGAACACGGTCCGTGTAAGACAGTAGGGGGCGTGTCTGTAGGCTGAGCCCTGCAAGCGGACACGCCCCCAGAAGTGTAAAAGTGCCCAAAGTAGACACCCACAACAGAGTCCACGGAAATGTGAATAAACACAACACAACACATGCCCCTACAGACTATTAAACATAAAACAATCTAAATGAACATGTCATATTTTTTTAAATTGTAAAGATGTTTAACCGTGAGTGCGCTCGTTTGCGCAGGCGTGCCTGTAGCGCAGCTACAGTTAGCAGTCAATGGGAAAGCATATAAAACTAAATATGCAAAATAAGCCAGGAAGCAATAGCGTAGCGGTAGAGATGCCGACTGCAGAGCAGGCATTCATGGTTCGAGCCCCCACAACACAAATTTTTTTTGCAAAATAAGCAGGAAACAAGTCCCTGACACATATGTACACATAAAACCAGAATATATGTAAAATGCAATGAAATATCCAATTTATATTGAATAAATGTGAGCTAAGAAATGAATATAAACTGCCAGATGTGCCCATAGCTGAGCTACAGTACAACAGAGTGAGTGTATGTGCCCGTAGATAAGCATTGGTTTAACTGGTGCAAAATGAGTGCCCGTAGCTGAGCAGTGGTTTACCATGCTAAATATATGTGCCCCTAACTGAGCTGAGAGGAATATGCGTGCCGATAGCCAAATGAGGCTTAAACCAGCGTACCCCGTTTGCGCGGAGCTGCGCACCGCGCAAAAGAGCTAACTGACGGGCAACGTTGAGCAAGCTGTATCAAAACTGCCTTTACACAGACACACCCCTCAACATGTCTAGACAGTCATGAAAAATTGGCCAGGTTTGAACCCAGGATACTATACACCATAGTCAAGGTACAGAACCACTAAGCCATGACAGCAGTACCTAGAAATGCAATAATAGCTCATATATAGGAATGAATACAAACTACAGCATGAAAATGCAGGTTTACTGAAGTTGATACAATTCCAAAATGGCCAATCACAGATATGTGCGGGAAAAACGGACTATATAAGCCCCATAGGCGGGAATACACAGCATAAAGTTTTGTAGAACAGACCTGCAGGCAGAATGTCAGGTGTAGGAGAGGGTAGTCGCTTTTGAGCGCAGAGGTGGGGTGTTGAGGAGTCCAGGTACATGGCCTGGCTCCTAGTCCACAACCATGAGGCCCAACTCATGCAGGGCCATGTCCTCTGGGGAGCGTATAGGGCTGAGGCTTGGGACCAGTTGGCTCATGAACTCACCAGTGCCACAGGAATTCCAAGGACAGGTGAGCAGGTCCATCACCACCATGCAGACCTGAAGAGACGCAAGCAGGACCAACTGAACCTTTGGATCCAGGAGGCCCGGCAATCACCCAACGCCCCACCACTGAGTAAGTAACAATTAATTATGTATGTAGAAAGTTAAACTACCTGAAATTATGGAGATGTGTATTCCAATATTACTTCATTTATATTACAGCTGCAGGTGTCCGTTCTGCGAACCGCAGAGCCTATGCCGATAGGCTGGTGCGGTTGCGCCACCAGGCAGGTCAGTAATCCACTACTAGTAACTGTAAAGATATATAAATGTATGACAGTCAGCAAAAGAGTGCAGTGTAGCCAGGAAGGAATTAAATCTGCAAGTAACAGTGTGAAAGTGTATGCAAGTATTGCCTGATTACAACAGTTCCCAGCCTGTAAGTGTAAACTAAACATGACACTGTCCAACATATATTTCGAAATAAAACTGCCCTGCCTGTAAGAAAATAGTACACAACCTGCAGCAGCATGTAAAGTACAGCTGCAGAAGAGGATGAAATCACATGTGTGAAATATATCCCTGTGGAAATACTGAAACATGACAGAAGTGAGACTGCTGGAAAGAACTGTAATAACTACTGTTAAAACATGTCAATAAAGCCTAGAAGTACCAGTCTGAATAGTAACATGAAAGCAAGTGAGAGAGTGTGAGAAAGTGTCAGGAATACAGCAATACAGTAGTAATAACCGCTGAATAAACTATACTGCAGTTAGGACAGAATTAAATGCATGTGAGACTCAGAACCAAACAGCAAAATCTGTTCAAAGTGTTGCTGCATGTGGAATGTGTACACCAAAATCTGGATATGTTGCTCCCAGTCTGAAATACGCAGATAGGATGATTGTCTGATATACCAAACATCCACACTTGTCTACAAGTATATAAAGCAAAGGTAACAGGATGATATATCTGAACAAAGCTCGATATGAATGTGTATGAACAGCAATAAAATGTAGATTGATGTTGCAGTAACAGTCCCATCTGCAAGGTTAAGTAGTTAACATATAGGACACTGTAGTTAGAACAGTAGTGTGTATATAACTGTAGCTATTAGAAATGTACAGCATATGTATTTGTATTGAAGGTGTTAATATTACTTTATTTACCCCACCCTCTAACCACCTATAACCCATTCCACGTGAAAATGGTATGTGCAATCACAATTACCACCCCTGGACGTCTGTCCTGTTGGGTCATATATATTTGCATGTCTGTTGATGCATCCGCCCTGTTCATACATCCACACCTGATGGCCTGTTGCCATCAATCAACCCTGCATGTTGTTGGACTGTGTATTACTGTTCAAATTATGCATGTGTTATGCACGCTGTTCAATGGTGTGAATATCTGGGTGTTTGGTTAATGGGAATACTAATGCATGCTGTTACAACTAATTGTGAATGGTATTATATGTCACTAACCCAAACTGTCATGACATAATGCAAAACATAGAACGACAGGGAAGGCGGGTTCCAGCGGACCCACCTCTCCCACCTCAGCTGGCGAGTGCACCTAGCACTAGTGCCGAGTCCGGACCCTCCTCTGGTGGCCCTGTGCCACCTGCAGGTGGAAGCGCTGCAGGGGATGGGGCTCGCCCCCCCTCTGCAAGTGTGGCCGGAGGAGATCCACCACTCACCCTCCGTAGCATCCGGACTGTGGTGCGTAGGGAGATTCGGGACTCTGTCCTTGAGCCCCTACGCCAGCTCGAGGCACGGGTGGTGCAACTAACGGGCATGCCCGTTGCCCCACCTACACAGCCCCCAGCACAGCCCCGTCCTGGGCAGTGAAGGAACAGTGACAACTGCCTATGGGTGGGGATATCAGTTCCACTGTTGCCATCTGTGGGCTCATGGGCTCTGGATATCCAAACCTCTGTCCCCGTCAATTGTGTAACCCCCCCACATGTGTCATACACCGCCCCTGTATGCGTCTTGTTTGTCTTGTCTGTTAACCTACCCAACCTACCTCCCCAGCTGTACCGACTACCTTCACCTGACATACCACTCTCACCTGAAAAAAAAAAGGGCACTCTGTACCCACAAAAAAATTACGCCCATACATAGCTGCCCATTCCGCACACATGTCTACTGGACATGGAACCTATCAATTCCAATTGGCTGTACAACAAGTATTATTGTTGTCCTGACACCTCTCTCAGGGGTGTAAGGTTTCAAATGTCACACCAAATTACATACATATGCACAGCTGTTGCTGCTGAAGAAATGGGCAGCTATGGGCCTTACCTACATCCCTCCTGCACATCCCAAGCTTGTTTCCCTACTGTCTTACCCTCTTTGTGACCCCTTTTCACCACTTTCCTGTCTCCCCATTTTCTTTTCTTTCAAGGAAAATAGCGGGTGCGCAAGAGTAAGCACATTTAAGTGGTTGTAATCAGGTGTGCGCTTGTGTGCGTGGAGCTAACCGCCAGTGCGCATGCGTGAGCTCCACGCAAACCAGCGCTAACCCGGTTACAACTGCTTAAAAGTGCCTTAGGCACTTTGATTGACAGGTCCTGTACTCAGTTCAAAAGAAAAATAAAATCCCACTGTGAGTCCCGAACCCAGGACCTTGGCAACTATAGTCTGCATGACTTACCACTAAGCCATGACTCTTATATAAAAACATTGTGCTAAAGTAAATATATCATGTAACAGTAGGAATGAATGTAAAGGGAATATAGATGTGTAGTACACAAAGCATGACATTTAGAATCACAAACAAAACTGGTGGATTTCCATAATAGTAGTGTGTGAACAGAAACAGCCATGCTAGTTGGAAGCTAGTAGGTAATAATGTCACCATAGCACCTTGCAAGACACACACATACTCACAGCAGGATAAGCACTGCCCATACCCCACAACCTCTTACAGGAACACATCCGGACCAAGTAATAAAATATGTGGAGCAAAGGCCCAAAACCAGGGACACATTACAAATAAAGTTACAACAGACCCCATGTGAGATGTACAAACAGTAGGCAGAAAGGTGTAACACATGCAATGGTAACTATGGAGTCCGGAAAGTATTCACCACTCGCATGGCAGAAAAAGTGTAGTAATACATATGCTCATGCTAACCCACAGTCACAACTGCAGCATACCAGACATTTTAATGGGTGTACCCCACTGATATGTACCATTCCATGAGGCACATAACTGATGAACCTGAAAGTCTCTGGGGCCTGCTCAGCAGCATACTCAAATACCCTAATAGATGTCAAGGCCCACACCATGGCCAGACCACACTGCATGCTGTAACACCCTAGCAGATATAGCAAGCATTCCAAGGTGTGAATGTACATGGAAAATAGGAAAGCTACAGCAGCACACTACAGTCAAGACACCTAGCAGGCATACAAGTAGTGACTGTAAAGGGCAACTATTGAAGCCTTAGCAACAGAGTGCAAGCAAAAGTGAAAGGAAAGCACACACACACACACACACACACACACACACATTAACAATAGTAGTAGTTGTAGTTGTCAGTGTACATACACAGTTAGTACAGGAAACTGGAGAAATGAATGGAGGAATGTTAATCTACAACACACCTGGAAATATGAGAGAGATACCAACCTTTACACTCACAGAACATTGTCCACAGCATAACAGCATGGTCCCTGCCCTTAACATCTGAAAGGGCTACGCCTATCTCACACACCTTTTTATAGCACTGTTCTGAAATCACAGTGAGAACTGCAATCAGTACACAACTGGCTGCATGCAATTAGCAAATACTGGCTAACAATTGGTGCAGAGGCCATCACATGGGCATATGCAGATACCTACAAAAGTATGCTGTACTCCATGTCCACGCATGCAATACTTTCATTGCACCCTGAGAAGGACGTGAGAGACAGACAGAGACAGAGAGAGAGACAGAGAAAACTGCAATTAAGCAGACAGAAACGAATTGTTCAGCAACAGCTACCTGAAAGCTGACAACTGGGAAGTGGAGCAGCAGGACAGAGAACCAGACAGCAGCAGAAGCAGCTGTGACAAACACAGGTAATGTAAAGTAATACTATAATGGTGTACATACTGTGAACCCTCCATATGTGTCATTGGTCTGTATCCATATGTATATGAAGATGTGTAAAGGGCAGGAGACATACAGTAACTATCAGTGAAGGCTGTACATACATTTGTATGTGAGAGCATCTATGTGCACATATCAATGTTGTTTGATTGTAGGTTGTAGTGCCATGTACAAATTAGGTTACACAGCTATGTATGTTTAGCAGTATGTTAGTGTGTGTATACAGTATGGTAGACAAATATGTTGATATACCTGTCCAACATATGGATATGTATGTATGTCAACATATGTATGTGTATATATATATATATATATATATATGTGTGTATATATATATATATATATATATATATATATATATATATATATATGATATGCATATATGTATACATACATAGAGAGAGAGATGTAGGAATACATAGACAGATGTCGATAGAATATTGTACCAACATATCTATGTAATGCACACATGCAGATATAGATATATGTAGATACATATACATAGACAGACTGATCTGACTACCTACAGGTATGATTGTATATGATAACCTGCAACACAGCCTGTCCCACCCCCTCTGTCACTCACATCCCCTCTGTGCTCCCCCCCCACATTTAAATCAATATATGTACATCAATATATATATATATATATATATATATATATATATATATATATATATATGTGTGTATATGTATATATATATATATATATATATATATATATATATATATATATATATATATCTATATACATATAGATATATCTATATACATATATATATATATATATATATATATATATATATAGAGAGAGAGAGAGAGATGTATATAAAGTCTGAGTGAGGCACATGTGTACAGATGTATTGCAACAGGTGCCTGGTGACAAAGGCATGGAGTGAACACCAGTGTCAAATCCGGAGTATCATACCACATTCCAGATCACCAACACCAGTAACCACCAGATATGTGATTGGCCGCCCACCACTGCATGTGTCAGGGGTGAGCAGGGTCAGAAATGTGTACAATAGTGGCCCCAATGATAGTCACAGTGGCACACTATCCCTGGAATACCTGCACATGGTATGTGTCCGCAGACATGGTGAGTCAGGTATGGACATGTAGGTCGGTGTACCCCCACACCACATAATGGATGCCATGGTATGGACCTCACATGACAGCAACAGATATGGAGAAGGACACAGTGACATGTACAACACTGTGACAACGCACTCAAACACATTACCAATGCACAGTGACTGACAACACCACAGAGTACACATATGCTACCCACATAGAGGTTACCACTCCCAGATTTACATATGGAGGTCACACCCATGACAGATGTCCAACAACCATAGTAACACCTCCCACCATCCACAACCTAAATGTCTGCTGTGTGTCGTCCGTGCCACTGCAATAGTGTGCACATGTGGAGGTAAGAGTTCCTACTCACAGATAAGACACACCCTGCAATAAACCACACAGTGTTAAGAAGCGAGACTCCCCATGAGTACATGTCACACATACCCCTGCTGAATGTTAGTCAGATAGGTAATATGCCATATGAGTCACCCTGTGTAACTGTGTGACGGCAGCAGGTACCATCACACCACATGTGTCACAATGGTCAGGGTAGCAGAACAGCACGCTGCTGTAGACACAGGGGCAATAGCATATTGTATAGTATTGTATTGTAATGTAATGTATTGTGTTGTATTGTATTGGTATGGTGAGGTGCCTCCTTCATGGAGTGGAACCACTGCTGCTGTGTGCCAGTGTACAGGTACATATCCTGTAGTCAGGCTAGTGTTACATAGCACTTCTATATGTGTGTTTAGCTCCTGTCAGAGGTTATGTAGCATGCAACTGGGGATACCATCAGGTCCCATCCATGTTGTGTATTCTGCTGTCCTGCGGATGTCTCTCACCTGGACATCTGTGATGACGGGGAGGTTACAGTCAGCTGGGATAACTATGCCTTATTACAGGGGAGAGGGCGGGTGACACCTGCACTGAACCTGTCCACCACAATGTTGTCGATATCTGTGGTGTCAGTGAAATATGTGTTGTGTACTACCTATGGGCATAGAGGATGGCTCCTGACCAGGTTGCTAACATAACTGAAGAAGGCCTCCTGGTCATCTGTAGTGTCACTCTTGATTTCCCTCTCAACGTTGCCCATGTAGTCAGTATGATGGGAAATAGATCCTTACCAGTGCTGCTCAGACATGCCCTCCCTTCAGTGAATGATGCTCTGTCTTGCAGTAGCTTCCATCTTCTGTAATACAATCTGTCTATGGCTGGGGTCCACCAGACAGGATGCTGTCCCTTTGTGGAGAGTGTCTTGGTCATATATGGGATTGCATGATCCATGCATTCTTGGAGATGTCTGTAGAAAGCAATTGTGTAGGGGTCAGCATTGTGGGTTGTATTTGCCACTGGCCCAGTGGGCTGTAAGGATACCATATCACTGTTACAAAGTGTAAAGTTTGTATCTGTAATGTTATGCACTATAGTCATCTGTGCTGGTGGTGGAGGTGGGAAATGTATATCCAGGGCAATCAGTGTGTGGTCAGCCCACAGTAGTTGCTGTTGTAGGCCATACAGTACCTAGATACAAACCCCCAGAGTGAGGAGGTGCTTCTGACCTGAATCGGTGTTCTGACTGCTGGTGTTTGGTAGTATGTCGTATGGAGTCTGCCAGGTACTGTTGCACAGTTGCTGGCCGAGCACTGATACCTGGCCATCTACATGTGTATCCACCAATAGACAGACAGATGCTACATATGTGAGATATGTTGTATCATAACAGTCGAGTAGCATGTGTAGTATGTGTGCCAAAGTCTGCTGACATATATTGCTGATACCAGGTTATTTTCTTTCTCAGGTACATGGCCCACCCGTGGAACCCCATCTACTCCACAGCTGAGGATGAGGAGATACACCAGAGCCTGGTGTGGGACTATGCAATACTCTTTTCCCGCACCAGCCAGAATCAGCAGGAGAGGGCTGCACTGTGGCAAGACCTCGTCCGTCGGGTAAATGATATAGGCATGCATAATAGGACATATGAGCAGGTACGACATCACTGCAGTGATTTAATCAGACATGTCCGTCAGCGTGCATCAGAGATCCACAGGCAACAGGTCGCCACAGGTGGTGGGGTGGCTACACATCCCCCACTCACCAGACTGGAGGGACTACTCCTGAGTGTAGTGGCTCCAGTCCACCAGCAACAACAACAGCAGCAGACATGCATCATGATGGAGGCTGGAGCCACACAGCAGCAAGACAGTGAACGTGCAGGTAATATGTCATATGTATAGTTGACTGTTGTGTACACTGGTAGTTAATGCATGTGTGAGGTGTGTCCTTGGTTTGTAGCTGTCACCATAGTATTTACTGTGCAAGTGTGATATCCTCAATATTAGCTGCTGACCTGTGAAAGGTGACTGTTGTACTCCTGACCTGTATCATACTCAGTAACAATGGCACAGTTGTGCCCACTGACATTATTTTCTTCATGTCTGCAGGACCCTCTGGTATAACTGCAATGCAGCCTATCCATGCTGGTGAGTGTGTATTAACAATTCCTGCAATAGTGTTGATAGCAATAGTACTATTTGGCTCACTTAGTAGTGCTCTTTGTATGCATGTAGGTGTGTCTGTGTCTGTGTGTTGATATCACGCATACTGAGTACTGTACAATTGTGTGAAACTGTGTGCATGTGTGCATGTGTGCACCTGTGCAGGTGCGCACCTGTGCACATGTGCACGTGTGCACCTGTGCAGGTGTGCACCTGTGCATGTGTGCACGTGTGCACGTGTGCACGTGTGCATGTGTGCATGTGTGCATGTGTGCATGTGGATGTGCACATGTGTGCATGTGCATGTGTGCACATGTGCATGTGTGCATGTGCACCTGTGCATGTGTGCACCTGTGCATGTGTGCATGTGTGCATGTGTGCATGTGCATGTGTGCATGTGTGCATGTGTGCATGTGCATGCACCTGTGCATGTGTGCACCTGTGCATGTGCATGTGTGCATGTGTGCATGTGCATGCATGTGTGCACCTGTGCATGTGTGCATGTGCACCTGTGCATGTGTGCATGCATGTGCATGTGCATGTGTGCACCTGTGCATGTGTGCATGCATGTGCATGTGCATGCATGCATGTGCACCTGTGCATGTGTGCATGTGTGCATGTGTGCACCTGTGCATGTGTGCACCTGTGCATGTGCATGTGTGTGCATGTGTGCATGCATGTGCATGTGCATGTGCATGCATGTGCACGTGCATGTGCATGTGTGCACCTGTGCATGTGCATGCATGTGCATGTGTGCATGTGCACCTGTGCATGTGTGCACCTGTGCATGTGCATGTGCATGTGTGCATGTGCACCTGTGCATGTGTGCATGCACCTGTGCATGTGTGCACCTGTGCATGTGTGCATGTGTGCATGTGCATGCATGTGTGCATGTGTGCATGTGTGCATGTGTGCACGCAGCATGTGTGCATGTGCATGTGTGCACCTGTGCATGTGTGCACGTGTGCACATGTGCACGTGTGCATGTGTGCATGTCTGCACTTGTGCATGTGTGCATGTGTGCACCTGTGCAGGTGTGCACGTGTGCACCTGTGCAGGTGTGCACCTATGCATGTGTGCACGTGTGCACATGTACACGTGTGCATGTGTGCATGCGTGCATGTGTGCACGTGTGCATGTGTGCACGCGGTGCATGTGTGCATGTGTGCACCTGTGCATGTGTGCATGTGTGCATTTGTGCATGTGTGCATGTGCATGTGCAGGTGCATGTGTGCATGTGCACCTGTGCAGGTGTGCACCTGTGCATGTGCATGCGTGCATGTGCATGCATGTGCACGCATGTGCATGTGCACCTGCACAGGTGTGCATGTGTGCATGTGCATGTGTGCATGTGCATGTGTGCATGTGCACCTGTGCATGTGTGCATCGCTGGTAATGTGTAGACATTGTAAACTGTGTTTCCTGTTTCCTTCCCACAGGTTCTGTTGCTGCTCTGGTGTCATGTAGCAGGAAACCTGAGTCAGGTGCCGTGGGTACTGATAATGATGACATCGGTGTAATGGCACAGGAAGGTATGCCAGGGTCCGCCATTGGTCAGCCGATTGACAGTACACAGCTGTCGACCCCATCAATGCGCACAGTTATCCTGCCAATACACCCCTTGTCACCACTGTCCCTAGGTGATGGACAGCATACAGTGGGCATTGACCAGGGTAATGTGGTATCTGTGGCACATTCCTCCCCACACAGCAGCCATGGGCATGGCCCAGAGATGGTACCACACAGACAGATGTCCAGGGGTTCTCGTGGGAGCATCCATGGGCGTACTGCCCCTGTCAGACGTGCCCACAGAGGTCTTACAACCTCAGCTATGTTTCGGACTGTCATGCAGGCACAGTCATGTATGGAACGATACACCAGACAGGGTCTGAGGGAGCTGGCAGCCTGTCGCACAGCCATGACTGACAGTATGCGTGACATTGCGGCTGCCATCCGTTATTTCACCGATGTCATAGAAAGATGTTGTGGGGACATATTAGACCGGTTCCACAACTACATGTCCATGAGCCAGGGTGATGGTGGGCAGTTGAGGCATCGACATGGCCGTATGCCAGCAACAGCAGCAGCTGGCAGTCGGCG